>NC_063057.1:38218257-38301780 GCF_018812025.1 Megalobrama amblycephala | reverse complement strand
GACCTCCAAATAGATTGGGTAGGACCCCTGCCACGGTCAACACGGGGTAACAAATACTTCCTCACCGTGGTTTGCGAATTCACAAAGTGGGTAGAGTGTCTCCCAGCTCCCAACGATACAGCAGAAACAACAGCCTGCCTGTTAATGAACCACATCTTCTCAAGATTTGGACTGCCTCTAAGAGTCAACTCTGACCGAGGAACCCACTTCACCGCTGAGGTTATGCAGGATGTATGGAAACTCCTGGGCATACAGGCCAAGCTTCACATAAGCCATCATCCAATTTCCTCAGGGCAGGTCGAACGGGCCAACAAGAACCAAAAGGATTGGGATATCAAGCTCCCTCTGGTACTGATGGCCATCAGGGCCACCCCTCACGGTCTACCGGAGTAGCCCCATTCGAAATGATGACAGGGCGACAAATGACACTACCGCTACACCTGCTGTACCAACCTGGTGACATGAACCTTGTCACCGCCTACACCACTCACCAGTATCTGGAAGAGTTGCATCAGCACCTGAGAGCGACTTTCGCCTTCGCACAACAAAACCTCCAGAGAAGCGCGGAAGGTCGTAAAGCCTACTACGACAAAAAGGCCTCTTACCAAGAACTCAATGTCGGAGACAAAGTGTGGTACTACAGCTTTGCCCAGCCGAGGCAGAAAGCTCCCCATCGCCTGTCAAAGAAATTCCTACCTCACTGGACAGGACCACATGAGATTGTGGACAAGCTCTCACCTGTCGCCTACCGAATCAAAATCAGACAAGGCCGCAACGAGCCTGTCCTTCGATGGGTCCATCGAAACCAGATAAAGAGGCACCAAGGTTCCAACCGACAGGAAAAGGGGGAGGTTCAAACCCACTGACACAGACCGACAATCCCCTACTCTATACCACACTAATGACTTGTCATTTTAGGGAAAGTTTTTGCTTTTTTTTCTGGTTTTGTTTTACACAACACTTACACACGCTCCTCCACAGCACTGCTAGTGACAACCTCTAGTAGAAAGGAGTTGCCTCACACGTGACACTCACTTTGCTCTCGTAAACTCAGTGTCCTTGTGTCTCTTTGTGTTTTCTTGTCTCTCTCCTCATGCTTTCTTTTTCCTCTTTCACTATCATTAGTCTTCCTCCTCAGTTTGCCCATTATCGATTCAAATAATATTTACCAGGCTCAAAGACGTTGTGAATGTTTGATTTTGGCAAGGGAACACCTATGTCAAAATACACACTCCTGAGGTCGTGGCGTACCATGATAACAACGAACAGTTGTATCTAGCCCCAAACCTAAAATTGTGTACGCTCACTAAAGACATTCATTACCTTTGCCCTTTACTTGGCCATTCGTCCGCGACAATACCGAGGGCATCTGCGGCCTAGAATCAATTAGACCCGACACTAGCTGCCCCGCTGAAGCTACACCATGGTCTCAAGTCGAGGCAACGCAAGCCGAAATCATAGGAAACCGATGGTTAGTCAACACCCCTGCACGTACCGCTACCCTTACCTATGATCAACACGATACTGCCACGCGCATCATTCTGCCTAACCAAACCCTCTGGATCAGTGTCCCTAAGGGCTCGATCCTCCACATAGACGATCTTGCATTGTATCACCTTGGCGACGATGAGTACCAGGCGGAACTTGAAATCTCACCGTTCTTCAAACAGCATTCCTTCGTCCTCGATCCGGAATTGGAAGAAAGGATCAGGGAGGAAGGAACACAACTTATTGATCTGACTCCTGTTGATACAGCCTTAGAAGCTATAGCTCGCCTTCCGCCCGCTGGCGTGTCATTCATTCGGTCTTGGTCTGCTGCTGACACAGCACTTTGCATCTCTACTGTTGTAGGATATATTGTGACCTTGACACTGGCCTTCATCCTGCACAAGCGAATGAATGCCGTGCAAGAGTCTTTTGATAGATGCACGTCGGGCGTCCCGCGCATTTTCCGACGTGATAGAACTGACCAAGAACCTGAACCCGAGAACTCAACCAACCTGATTGAAATTACGCCTCTACCTCCTCGTCGAACCACTGACAATTAGATTAGTCGAAACCACCCAATCACAACTGATCTTAAACAGTACGCCCCTATGTTAGTTGAAGTGTTCCTAACCCGTTTACTCCAAGATACCCAAGTCCTTCACCAGGATTCAGCCAAGTGAGGGAAGCGTTGTTTGTGTTTTGTGTTTGTCTGTTCTCTCTCTCTGCCTCTTGTTCCAGTGCCTGCCGACGTTCGCACCAGGAACCTCGCCAAGCAAAAGGGGGACTCTGTAGGGACTCGTTCGACAGACGTTACCAAATGGCTTCATCAGCCAGAGGCATGATTGAACAAAGCTTCATTTGGTCCAAAAGATCCATTTCCTGAAGTGATGACGTGACTTCTTTTAACAAAGGACTCTGTCTAAAGGACTTCCTAGCTCATCAGCAATAAACTAATCAGAACCCATCACGTGGATTTGATCACATTAAATCTATTGATTCTCTCACAAAACCCTCTTGTATTATCGGACGGAACAGGAAAATACCCATCAACGGATTTAAAGACGAATCTGTCCTATCAATACCTCCCTTGTGTTGACCGTCCATCGTGACCCGGTCACTCGTGACTCCGGTCAAAGTTTAAACTATGCTTAAGACTCAATCTTGAATCTCAAAAGGGACAATTGTCGATTACTTAAAGTATTAACTATATACAGAATAATACATGCCATGATGTAATTACTAACATGTCTATTCAATGTATTCAATATGTGGGTTTTCTTCAAATGCATTATTGTAATCATTGTTTTAATTAGGTCAGTCTAGTAATATGTGTGTAAGAAGTGTGCCATGTTTGAGTTCTAAATGCAGAATTTATAATTCTGTGTAATTCTGTGTGAATGAAACATTGAAATTCAGTATCAGGAAAATATTAAGAAACTTTATAAAGTTGTTAATAAAACAGGAGAATGTTCTGCAGATATCACGCGATGTGATCAATAGACAATAGACGAGGCGTGTCTAATCTCCGTAGCAACGTCTCATTGGAGGATCGCTCCCTTAAAACTATGCTGTCCGAACAAGCTAATGTCAGAAGCTGGAGGTCAGAAGCTGGAAGCCAGAAGTCGGTCAGAAGCTCGAAATCGGTCAGAAGCCGGTAGCCGAAACACCGCTACTTTGACCACGGCGGAAAAGTCGCATGGGTCATTGATAACTGATTGACCGGGGCTGATTTTCCATCTAACACCCGATTTCAACCACGAGCTGCGCCGCTGATCATTCGACACCGTCACATCCAGACTCCAAAACACTTCGTGAAATATCTGACCAAAGTCTCCCAAGAAGAGAGCCGCTCAAGCCAGACGCTCAGCCAGCAGCATCCTTCAAAGCTTCCGCGCAACCCACAGGGCTTTCCCGAGAAGACGTCACCTGAAAGACAGCCAATCCAGAACGGGATTCCGCTGTACACGAGTCACGGAACAACCCGATTACCTCAGCTGTCACAGCAAACGCAGGTACAAGCAAACTTCTCTCTCTCTTGCTGGAAACTGGTGAAACTCCTTTAAACCTAAAGAATCAAGCCAAAGCTCTGCTTTTGTGATTTTCCTCAGGTTATGAGTTAAGTTAGCACTGAACTTGGGACTTTTCATAACTCATCAACTCCGCGAATGTGTGTGCATGTATGTATGTGTGTGTGTGTGTGTGTGTTTAGCCTTAGTTTCCTGTAATCATTAGAAGTAGTCAATAAATCTTGTTTTGATTTTCACATATACGAGTTTCTTGTGCTGTGTATCAAATTACTGTCTTAAACTCAAAGATCAAAGTTACCTCTTGCTTATAATATAATAATTACAATAATAACAATAATCATAATAAAATATTGTTACTGTTGGCCGCAGAATAATATTTTGTCCAGAATTGGTAAAATACTCTAACCTCAATTTTCGCTGGACGAATAATTGATGAAGTGTTAAATATTAATTCTGAATCATTTACAGTGAATCATTTACCGTTGATTCAATTCTTATTCCCTGTAACAATTAAATTGAGCTAATAAATAGGCTAAGTCCTTACAGCAGCGAGGACCAGCCTGCCGCATCACAGACGTCTTGTAAAGATACTTCAGAGAGCAGAGCTTTAGAGGCCGCCATACTCCTAGTAGAGTGCCCCGGCCGACTCATAAGCAAGTGAGATAGCCTCAACTATCCACTTACTCATTCTCTGCTTTGATGCTGGTGCCCCTTTGCTAGGGGACCCAAAACAAATGAACAATTGTTCTGACTTACGCCACAGGGCAGCTCTGTGGACGTAAGCATCCAACGCCCGAACTGGGCAGAGCAGATTAAGGTGTTCCTGGTCTGAATCCCTGAAGGGAGGAGGACAGAAGGCTTGCAGTACGATGGGCCTCGCCACATTAGTGGGAACTTTAGAAACGTACTCAGGTCTGGGATGAAGGAAAGTTTTAACCATACTGGGTGCAAATTCCAAGCACGATGGGGCAACTGAAAGAGCTTGCAAATCTCCTATTCTCTTAAGTGAAGATATTGCGAGTCTTCAAAGTCAAAAACTTGATTGGAACCTCCTCAATAGCCTCAAAAGGAGCTAGGGAAAGGCCCTGGAGCACCATGGCCAAATCCCAAGCTGGAACCCTTGTGCGTACCGCAGGCCTCAGTCTTCAGCTCTAGAGTGAAGGATGGTACCCACAACCTTGGCTGAGAGACCAGAGTCTATGAGCTGGGCCCCCTCAGAGGCCAAGCCCACAGGTTCCACAGTTCTGGGCGAGGGTGAAATATTGTGCCCCCCGCCTGGGATAGGAGATCCCTCCTGATCGGAATCTCCCAAGGAGAGCCGTCTAGAAGAGATACTAGGTCCAAAAACCACACTCTGCTCGGTCACCGTGGGGCTATCAGGGTGAGCCGGACCTGGTCCCGGCGAACTCTCTCTAAAACTCCCAAGAGCAGAGCGATTGGGGGAAACACATACAGACGAAGCCTTGGCCACTTCTGTACCATGGCATCCAGTCCAGGAGGAGCTGGATGCGTGAGGGAGAACCAAAGTGGACAGTGAGAAGTCTCTCGAGACGCAAACAGATCCACCTGAGCCTGGCCAAACACCCCCCATATTTGCTCCACCACCTCGGGATGGAGCCTCCATTCCCCGGGCCTCAGCCCCTGCCTCGACAGGACATCTGCTCCGATATTCTGGACCCCGGGGGATATATGCTGCTCGTATACTGAGGTGTGCACCACTTCTCTCCGGAGGGGGCTGCCCTCAGGGTCCTGACACTCGTGGCGTCAGGACTTCTTCACCGCAGCCTTCTTGTCGATAATGACGTTCCTCAGATCCGTCTTACCCCTCGAAGGCTGCGGCTGAGAGCGTCCCCCCGACCCCCCGTATTTCTGAGGGGGAGTATGGGTAGTAACGCTCTGTTTTGGGGTGGCACGGTGTTGCTGTGAGGAGCTGGCTTTTGATGTTTGGGGGCTGCTGGTGTTGCTGAGCAGCCCCAGGGATATGAGAGTGATGGGGGAGGAGCTTCTGGAACACCGCCGCTTGCTTATTGGCTTCCTGAAACCTCTTGATGACAGTATTGACTGCGTCGCCGAAGAGGCCAGGGGGTGCAAGCGGGGCATCCAAAAGGAAATTCTTATCCTTATCTTTGATGGAGCTGAGATTTAACCATAGGTGCCTCTCCGTGCCACCAGGGCTGCCATAGCACGGCCTACTGATCTAGCTGTCTCCTTGGCGGCACGGAGAGATAAATCTGCAGCCCGACGTAGCTCATCGACTACGTCAGGAGTAATTCCCCCGCCCTCATCAATATCTCCTAGCAATTCCGCCTGGTAGGCTTGCAACACGCCCATAGTGTGTAGACATGCTGCAGCCTGACCAGACGCTTGATATGCTTTGCCCACTAAACCAGATGTGACTCTTACTGGCTTAGTGGGCAGCGTCGGGGCCTTTAGGGACGATGCTAACTGTGGAGAGAGATAACTCGCAAGCGTCTCTTCCACTTTTGGCATTGCCCCATAACTGTGCTCTTTAAGCCCCACTATCGATGCATAGTGCGTGGTTTGGGCACTATGCACCCGACAGGAGGCTGGTTTCTTCCAGGATCTTGACACCTCGGGAGTGGAGCGTCTGTAAAGGAAGCAGCTCACAATGCTCACAGCCAGCACCCTCGAGTGCTGACCGTGCATGCTCCGCTCCCAAATAAGCAACACAAAGACTGTGTGTGTCCCCACTCGTAATGTAACGTGGGCAGGGATGCACACACGATCTGAACTGCTTGTCCGCCATACTGAGATATATATATATCACAACCAAATAAGACAAACGAGTCATATAGCGCAACTGAAGACACAGAAGCTATTGCTTCTGTGCTTTGATTTGCTTTGTTTTGTTTGAGCATGCTTTATAGTTTCCTGGTCGTGACGTCACCCGCCTCTGACATCTCGTCACACCATTGGACGGATTTCACATGTGCTTCATGACGACATCACGCGTTGCGTTCCCACAGCGTCAATCTCTTGACGCAACGCGAGTTCCTTTGAAAGGGAACTATTCTGTTCCATTATTAATGACAGACTAGTTCAGTTCATTCAAGAACACAAAATGTTAAAGAACTGTCAAATTGGATTTATGCCCAATCAGAGAACATCGAATCACATTTACACACTTCACACACTAATACAAAAATATGTTCATCAAAAAAAACAAGGAAAAATATTTGGCTGCTTCATTGATTTTAAAAAAGCCTTTGATTCTTAATGGCATGATGGGCTTTTTCTAAAACTTATCCAAAGTGGAATAGGAGGAAGGACATATGATATCATAAAGGACATATACAACGGGAACAAGTGCTTTGTCAAGATCAACGACAAACAGACTGATTATTTCAGTCAAAATAAAGGAGTCCATCAAGGCTGCAGCCTTAACCCGACTCTCTTTAATATATATATCAATGATATATCAATAGGGTGTATAGTATGCACATTGGGATGCAGGGTATATTTTCTGCTGCTGAAACAGAGAGACGGTACATTGTTTCTCAAGCGTGCACAAGTCCTAAAAAGGTGACGCCAAAGCCTCTCGATCGCCCCCAGCTGGCTGGAAGCAGTATAGGTCATAAACCCTGCCCTTTCCACAAAATATATATGGAACATGAGACAAACTAAATCAATTTACACTTTAATGTTTTTTTCCCAAAGACGGTTTCTGCCATTTTAGACAGTTTATCAAACTGGTGTTAGTTAAAGTGTTCATTCTTTAAATAAGTTTGATTTTGATTAGTTATTTGATTATATAAAAATGGCGGTGAGATTGACAGCTTCTCTGAGTGAAGTAGTCACTGAGGCGCCAACTGACTTTTTTATGGATCTTCGCGAGGAGATTGGAGCTTTAACTCTCTGGAGTCAGGAAACGCGCCGGCGCGTTTTGCAGGATTTTTTTCACATTGCAGCAAAACGGACCTAAAATACTCAGTCATTTTTTGTCATAGAAACATAAGTAATATATCAGTTGAAACTATATAATATCTTCTTTTATTTGTGTACACTCAGAGTAAAAACAAAATGTTGTGCTTTTTGCAAAATAAAGAAAACTAACATGATGTGTGATCTCTCGTCTCCCTCTGAACGAAGTCCAATCTGATAGTTCTCAGAAAATGAACTGTAAGTTAGTGAAGACTAATCACAGAAAAATTATACTTATGTCTAAAGAAACATTGAAATGTCAGGTTTTAAATCGTGTAAGTCAAATCGAAAACAAACCTTCTGTGTTTATGTAATCTGTATGAAAAGAGACACATGTCAGAAGTCCGTGATTCAGCTCATTATCCACTAATGCGGCCACGCCCACGGAGCGAGCGCTATTCAGAGGCAAATACTGAGTCAATACATGCATACATTGTCTCAATCATGTATTTATTGTCTTGAAAAGTGTTTATCTGTATGTTAAAGCTATGGTTAGTGACCTCTGGAAGACATGCCGTTAGTTCCTGAATGTCCTGTTCTTCTTTAGATAAATTTGTGGACTAAATGTGCACAGAGCGCCCTCCGGCTGCAAGTATGAATTGAAAACACAGTATCCAGCGCTCACAGTGATGACAATAAATATTGAATAAATATTACTCCTCTGTATAGAAAATTGACATAAACATTTGAGAATCCATCAATATTTCTCCAAATGTGCATGCTTTTAAGCTAAAAGCCTTTATGAAATGCCATAGAGGTAACATAATTGTTCAGACACTTTGCATCACAGAAATACATTATATTTTAAAGTATATAATAGAAAACCATTATTTTATAATAATTTGTCACAGTATTGCTGTTTTTTTGTATTTTTGATATATGATGAGCTTGAGACATGATATATGATGAGCTTGAGACATGATTTCACAGCCTACCTGACTGAAAGGCCTCATTATTTATGCAGGTCATTAGAGGTTCTGTTGTCTTCTCGGGTGTAAATGACCCATTATTCATGATGATTCACGCCTCCACGTACTTCACGCACATACTGTGTTTCTTGACAAAAAGTGTCTTACAAAAACTAAATCAATATATTGTTTCATATGAAGGAGTAGGCAGCATAATTTTTACTTCATTCTGAAGCAAAAAATCTAGTCTACAACCTCCAATACCCAGAAGTCTTGTGAACACAGATTTAATATATTTTTTGGCCATATTTCAGTGACTTAAGTTTCTTGATTTTTCAATAACCACGCATAAACGTTATTCCTTCAAAAACACAAATATGTACATACATGTTCCTCACATATTATTGTAGCCTAGTTTGTGCTGAATACAGTGTAATGACACTTTTGTCATTAATATGTTTATGAACAACTGAAAAAAGCACAAATGTCAGGGCATGTCAAAACTTCTCCAGGCCCCAAATCACCCTCAGACTCCAGAGGGTTAACTTTAATTTCTACATTTCCATAACTATTTCACACCAGCATAATGAGTTGTTCTGAGTTTGGGCGAGACCTTGATATCACGGCTCCACTTCGTGCTCACTACTGCACAGACTCGGGCTCCAAGTTCACTATGCACAGACTTGAGACTCAAGAAGTTGGACCATATTGACACTTCAGCTTCAGTTACTACAATGGAAGAGAGTGATGGTGCGTCATCCATATATATTTTTACTTTTACAGTTAAACAAATTTGAAAGCACTGAATAAAAAATATTGACACTGATATAGTATATAGCTATATCTTTATCAAAAGCAAAGTGTTGGTATGAACAAAAACTACCTATACGCATGCTTTCAAATGAAATAAGGCGTAAAAACAACAATAAAAAATATTAAATTCTAAAAGTGCCACAATTGTCCCACTATCACGTGCAGGGGTGGCATTTTGCTCCTATGAATGGGTCATAGAACTACAAAAAGAGTTTTAAATTCATGATATAATATTAATGATATTTTTATTTATGTAATATTTTAATTCTAGGTGTTTATTTATGTAAATGCTGAATTATGTGATGTGTTTTAAAGGGAACTTGGTGTTAAGACTTGCATGGCTTAATATAACATAATTATGTCTCTTTATGAAATATGTAGTAGAAAACCCATGAAAGATTTACATGATTTAAAAAATCCGTACATATTTGGACAATGGGCGGGACCATTTTGTTTAGGTACACAGTGCGTCCTATGTCGATGACGTTAAATGGTTGCACTCAGTGAGCTACTGACACTACCCTGTTGCTTTTTTACCGCAACACAACTCGGAATGTAATATACGATGCCATATTGTGCAGCTTTTGGTTGTAATTTTCAGTCGATGAGCCACAAGAGAAGCGATGTAAGTCTTTACTGCTTTACTAGCAATAAGAAAAGGAGAAAAGAATGGGAATTTGTGCAGAATATGGACAAACAAAACTTCCTAAAGATCCACGTCTTTGTTTTCTCCACTTAAGCTCTGATGCCTTTGAAACTTTTAGAAGACCAAAGCTGAAAGAGCTTACAGTAGCCGATGGATATAAGAGAAATGCTTTAACCAAATGCTGCACTTGTCAGTTGAGACAGACTGTCTCAAAGCTTGCATGCGCTGTGATGCACAAGATATCTGTAATTACATAAACAGCAGCATCTTATCAGCATGTTTAACTGTGTGTAATGCATCCAGGTGATCAGACGATTTTAACATGTCAATCATACAACAGAACAGTAGTTCATACAGCCACAGAGACATTGCACATCTTCAATGTTTTCACCTTCACTAATTTTGCACTCTGGCTCAAATTGAAAAGGCCGATCAGGTTTGAAAAATTACCCCCAGATATTAAGACTTGTATGTTTTACTAGATTACTGTTGCACCAAAACATACAGATGCAGATCAAAAGTATCAAAGGCATCAGGGCTAAAGTGGAGAGAAGAAAGACACAGTTAGGAAGTTTTATTCGTCTACATTAAAGACTTGCATCGCTTCTCTCTTTGCCCTTCGACTGGAAATTATAACAAAAAGCTGCACAATGTGGCATCTTATATTATATTCCGAGTTGTACTTAAGTAAAAATAGCAATATGACTGTGTCAGTAGAGCAGTGAGTGCAATCATTTGATGTCACCGACATAGAACGTGTACCTAAACAAAATGGTGCCCCACATTGTCCAAATATGTCATGGATTTTTTAAATAATGTAAATCTGTCATGGGTTTTCTACTACATATTTCAGTAAGAGACATCATTTATGTTATATTAAGCCATACAAGTCTTAACACCAAGTTCCCTTTAAGGAAGCAACTGTGTGTATTTGTGTGTGTGAAGGTGTCTGTGGCTTCATGTGCAAAATAACACCTCACAAATGTGAGAAAATATAAAGATGTGAGATTCGGAAGAGCTAATGATCTGCTTCACTCAGGCTTTTTACACAACAAACATTGCAAAGATGAGCTCATAAAACAGAGTATAGTAAATAAGAAAAACGGGGGCAAGTCAGAAGCATTGAGAACCTGGAGAAATAACTGTGGCTTGTTTTAGTTTAAGACATGAGGCCAACCATGACCTATAACTATAAATAAATAAGCCATATAAACAAAGCAGTCTAAACCTTTAAAACTAGATGATTTTTTATTTATGACTCATTTGATGATTTATTTAAAGAATATTTGACCCCACACCACCAATATAGTTATGTTTGATTATTTGCTTAAATATGGGGGGAAAATTAAAGAGATGTATCATGAAACAGGAAGTTGGAGTTTCAGAAAAGAGCTAACAGGAACTAAAAAAGAAAAGAAAAGAAAAGAAAAAAAAAGACAGAGCCCACACAAAACAGAGTCATGCCATTAGTGAGTGAGAACCAGTCATGAGGGACCATTTATATCTTTTCTTCTCTATGATTCAATTTAGTTCTGGTAAGTTCAGACTTTTATTAATTTATCTTTTAATTTATGAGGAACTGGTGTGAGATCAGTGTGAAGTGGTTGTAGTTATTTAAAATATCGGTTAAAAAAGTAAAACATATCTAAAAACAACTTAAAAGATGCTTTATTATGCTTTATTTTTTTTAAGGAAAATTGTGTTTTGTAGTTTTCCTAAGATAGGACTGTCTGTTCACACGTGCAGAACCTTGAATTAATTTGTCAATTGCAGAGATATTCAAACTTTGAATTCCTAAAGGATGAAATCTTCTTAAATAGTGAAATAATGCATACAGAAACTAAAAATTGTATTTGTGTAAACAAATTAAATAAAAATAATTAAAAATAAAACTGAATGTGATGAGATTTGAGCAACATTGTCTTTCTATGTTCATTAAAAGTTGCTAAGGTTTGAACGAAGGCCCTTACAACATTTTTAAAATCATGTTAATTTACATTAACATAACTTACATTGCATTAAACTACAAGTTTCTGATCAAAAATCCTTCAGAGATTAAGTTGTTGATATTAAACGTCCAGTTCGTTCAAAGAAGAGAATTACTGTGAGATCTAATAAACACAATAAAGTGCTGCTCACGAACACAAACATGAAGCTCTTCTCAGCTTTTTCCTGATTATTATTGTAGCATATGCACACGTATCAGGATAATCAATAAACTTGGGAATGTTCAGAACGCTTTTAGCATGCTGGACTGGGTTGTAAAACCATCTCGACTCTGAATAGTCTGCCATAAGATGAGCCCACTTGACACTTTTGTGGACAAGCGATGGTAAACAGTAAAGTCCAACTTCCTCTCTTTGGTGACTTCAAAAGGAGCACCCCCCCCAGAGACTGACCAGATCCACATTCCAACACCCCACACGCACAGGGACACACAAAAACACACACACAGACACACACAGAAACACACAATCATACATTTTGAACTGTATTTGTAAACTACCACTATGCTGAAATATATATTTCATATATTTTAGGGCCTATGCATGTTTCCTAGTGTTTAAATGAGTGTATTTGTGCTAGTGTGCATTTTAATAGTGGAATTCTGTCTGTAAACCATAACTTCTTGTCTATGCCTTTATGATCTGTCGAGTTTGGTCTCTCCGTAAAGCTCCGGACACGAGCTATTTACTGAGATATGTCACACCGCTGACAAATGCATTTTTCTATGTGTTTAATGATACTGTGAAGAACACACTCCATTTGGAGATCTGAACTGATAGTCATAAATCATGCAGATTAAGTCGTGAGGCCAAGCAAAGGAAAAGCTTTCCCGCCAACTTTGCACCCATGTTATTGGCTACCCCACCTCAAGGAGGTGTGTCGGCTTATCTGTCATAAAAGCAAAGACGCACAATTCCGGCTCTCTCCCGGCTCTCCCCGATTGTCTCACGAGCCTCTCGTGCACGTTTTTCCCGGACATCTCCGGTGACCACGCGCTGCCATCGCGCTCAGCTTCGGGACCGCCATCTTCCAGCGAAACTCACTCTCAAGTCCTCAGTTCGAACCTTCCCGCGGAACGGAGGAAGCCAACGAACTGCACCAGCGCTAACCTGAAATTCGACACACGCAACCAATGCAAGTATACTGCCGTTTCTCAATCTTAGATGATGAAACTGATTTCCGTGCTGGCCTAGGACTGGTTGTGAGTTTGCTACTTGCCTTCTCTCTTTCCTTCTCTACTTCCACTCTTGTACATAGGTGTGTATTCTTGTATATATATTTAGATGTATAACCTCTGTATTCGTAGTTTGCATTTATTAAAACGTTATTCACGCTCGATTGTTCTGTTTGTTCTTTCAGCTGAAAACCAAGTCACTTTAACGTTTTTCGATCGCTTTATGCTTTAGTTATTTTCATGGCCAGAAAATAACTCTGTTTATAATATTCTGTGAGGGACTTAGTTTGCTGGACAAACGAACAGTTTCTCTAAATAATTACTAAACCAGAACTAATCATATACGTAATTGATTATAATTCGTTGTAATTGATTCACAATATATGTTTAATTCCCCGTTGGGTCGATATATGAATCATAATTTATTCATAACCTTATAAATTATTATATTCATATTTCATCCATAAATTGATTAATAACTGTACGAACCGCTACATTCGTTACATTATATATTCCAGTAAAGCCCATTTGTCCGTTTTTGACAAGCTCTCTTGTTCACAGGCTATAATAGAAATAACAGGATACACAGGTGGATCAGTGGTGCTGCCCTGCTCCTGCGCTCATCCTCAGTCTACAGTCAACACATTCACATGGCAGTTTCAATACAGTGGACAACAATGGATTCAAGTATTTGAGGATGAGAAGTACAGCGGCAGACGTGTGCTGTTTAATGAAAGTTCTCCACAAAATCTGTCTCTTCTCATTTCTGACCTCAGAAAGGAAGATCAAGGGTTCTATAAGTGTGTGACTGAACAACATTCTATTACTATATCCATTTATTTAAAGGTGCCCTAGAATTAAAAATTGAATTTATATTGGCATAGTTAAATAACAAGAGTTCAGTACATGGAAATGACATACAGTGAGTCTCAAACTCCATTGTTTCCTCCTTCTTAAATAAATCTCATTTGTTTAAAAGACCTCTGAAGAACAGGCGAATCTCAACATAACACCGACTGTTATGTAACAGTCGGGGTGTACGCCCCCAATATTTGCTTATGTCAGCTCATGTTCAAAGCATTAGACAAGGGCAGGACGTCTGGATGTGCACAGCTGAATCATCAGACTAGGTAAGCAAGCAAGAACAATAGCGAAAAATGGCAGATGGAGCGATAATAACTGACATGATCCATGATAACATGATATTTTTAGTGATATTTGTAAACTGTCTTTCTAAATGTTTCATGTTGCTAATGTACTGTTAAATGTGGTTAAAGTTACCATTGTTTCTTATTGTATTCACGGAGACAAGAGCCATCGTTATTTTCATTATTAAACACTTGCAGTCTGTATAATTCATAAGAACAACTTCATTCTTTATAAATCTCTCCAACAGTGTGTAATGTTAGCTTTAGCCACGGAGCATAGCCTCAAATTCATTCAGAATCAAATGTAAACATCCAAATAAATACAATACTCACATAATCCGACGCATGCATGACGAACACTTTGTAAAGATCCATTTTGAGGGTTATATTAGCAGTGTAAGCTGTGTTTATGCACTGTTTAAGGCAACCGTGAGCTCCGTGGGCGGGGAGCGTGAGCATTTAAAGGGGCCGCAACATGAATCGGCGCATTTCTAATTATGCCCCAAAATAGGCAGTTAAAAAAATTAATTAAAAAAAAATCTATGGGGTATTTTGAGCTGAAACTTCACAGACACATTCAGGGGACACCTTAGACTTATATTACATCTTGTAAAAAAATGTTCCATGGCACCTTTAACAGTGAAGGGTAAGTGATGCTTCTTCTAGAAATATGAATCACTCTTGTTAGTAGGGGTGTGCATTGGCACTGCCCTCACGATTCGATTCGATTACGATTCACCAGGTAACGATTCGATTCAATTCGATTCTACGATGCATTGCGATGCATCAAAATTCTACTGCACACAAGGAAAATTTTTCATCAGTCATGAGGCAATACAAGCAGATATTAAACAACAGATTTTATTGGCTGCTATGTGTCTCCTGTATCTTTGACATAAAAGTTATTAAATTAAATAAAATGTAATTAAATAAAATTAAATAAAATGTAATTAAATCAAATTAAATGGTACAGGGTACTGGATATGGCATTTTCAAACCTGAAAAAGAAAACAATCAAAATCTCTGCTTTCAGTGCTTTTTTTTTTTTTTTTTACACACAGTAAAATAGCAGCTCTAAGACAGGGCACTTCCTGAAGTCCTGTGCAAATATTAAAATAATAAGTAACACTATTTTAACAACAACCACCCAGGAATAAAAATATTCAGTGCAACAACACACAGTAACCACTTATTACTGTGAAACTTTTTTCAAGTAGTAAAGTAAAGTGCAAACTATTCTCAACAAAACAGCAGCTTAGCAGCTTTAAGACAATGACAATTATATGCCTGCCCTGATCCTACCATCACATCAGCTGCATACAATAAAATATTAAGATGTGAAATACAGTATTGTAAACCAAAAATAAAGTGTGTAGGCTTAGCCTACTACCAAATTTGTGCAAACAAACAACTTCTTCCGTCTGAGTTCAACATCACCATCATCAACAATCCGTTTCAGAGTGAGGAAATGTATAGTTTAACCTAAGCCTACATCATAACTTCTCACTGTTTAGCATTTGGGAATTTCAAGGTTCTTGTGCAAAAACACAAGCTGATCGACATGGTCCGGTTTGAGAGAGCTTCTTTTTGCAGTGATAACATCTCCTGCAGTGGAGAAGACTCTCTCTGCTGACACACTTGTCCCGGGGATGCACAAGTATCTCTTTGCTAACCTAGAGAGGAGAGGAAATGTGCCCTTATGGCGATGCCACCAGTCCAAGGGATCCTCAGAGAGAGGCACAGCTGGGGATCTACAGTACAAGTCCATTTCCTCCTCAGCACTGGCATCGGCGGTCTTACTTTGTACTGCAGGTTCACTGGTGTCATTGATGAAAGCAGGTCCCAGCAAACTTAAAAGCAGCGATGAGGCCCTTCTTTTGGGAGCGGAGGGGCCTGCTGAGTCTGACACATTGTCATCCACGGACAGCAACTCTTCCTTGGTTCCTGAACTTCCTGTTCTGCCAGGCGCTTCATCTGCTTCTGTTCTCTGTTTTCTCTCATACTGTTTGAAAAAAAATAAAAATAAGAGCAAAAAACAGCAGTTAGCATCGCTTTCTCAGCCAATGCTGCAGCTCATATGACAATATTTATTTATTTACACATAACTATTTTTCTCAGTCTAACATTTTACTGACTATGTAGCTGCTTAATAATTAATCAACATTACATTGTTATTATAATTAAATTTTGTAATAATTGACAATTATTAAATTATGAATTTACAATTATTAAATTATGAATTTACAATTATTAAATTATTAATTAAATTTAAATTATTTTACAAGTAAAAATGAATTACATCCTCCAGGGATGCAGCCTCTGAAGTCACTCCTGCGGAGACATCCAATCTCTCCTCCTCTGTCAGGAAAGGTAACCCCTTAAAGGTGATAAAGAGGATTTTTTTCGTCGACTGAGAATCCAAAGACTGTTACTGAGTTTTTCAAATGAGCGCATGCGTAAGAACAGCCCCCCTCCTTCACAGCTCACTTCAAAGGAATGCTAGCCTGGTAATACCAGACTCTGCTACTTCACTTTGCTTCGTAGACAGAGTCTGGAATGGCATAATAGAGAAGTGTTTTCTCTCTCGCTAGGGGGCGCTTGTCTGAAGTTTAAAATCATTGGTTACCCGTAAGCCAATCAGATACGTTTAGTTATGACGTATGTTATGGGCCTGTACAGCCGCATCGAAGCACAGACATCATGCATCGAACTCAAATCTATGATTGAACTTCCACTGTAAACCTGTTGTAAACACATGATGATGCGAGCGAAATACCGGAGTGAACATGGCTGTAAACGACTTTTGCAGATTATGCGAAGTTAATGCATCCCGAAGTTTGCATCCCGTGTCTCGTTTCCCATTTCCGCGGTCGTTTCGATTTTCGATTTCTCTAACCTACAATGTAAAACTCGGCGCTTAGCATTACGTCACGGCTCTCAGCCCGCCCTCTGTTCGTTGATTGGCCCGGCTGTTTCCAGACCGGTGGCAAACACAAAGCTCTGACGCTGTATCAGACTGAGTACAGAAGCGAAATGAAATTGAGCGGAAGTAGGAAGTCTGACGTAGTCAGGCTAAAGGAATGCCTCCCAAAACTCGTAAACACTCGTATTGGAACACGAGTGTTTACCACCGGCATTCGCTGTGTCGTGTTTTTTGGATTCATTATGTCGGACTTACCGCAGGTAACTCATAATCTGCAGTTGTTACTCCTGTCTCCTGACAAAAACACTGCATGCGGCGCCTGTGGAGTGTGGAAAGTTACTGAAGCGTGCAGCCGCGCTCGTCTCTCACAAGGAACGTCATGGCAGTGATTGACAAGCCAGAGGGCCAATCTGCGCACGTCTCTCACAAGGAACGTCACGGCAGTGATTGACAAGCCAGAGGGCCAATCATTTACGCGATGATCGCGTAAACGATTGGCTGATGTTTTTAAGGCCCTACCTCGTGCACAGATGATGTATATTAATATTATTACTTTCAGTGCACCTAATAAATAGTCTTTTATCCGTTAGTAAAGACAGTTTCAAGTAATATTGCAAAAATGTATAAAACAAAACATCCTCTTTAGCACCTTTAAAACGAGGATCCAGGGCAGAGGATGTATGAAGGATCTTTTTCTCTGCCTCACTATTGTACCTCTTAAGGAGATCTGTTTTGATGCATTCTTCACATCACGGATCAGTGGTTGGTCTCCAATAGTGTCGGACATGCTCTGGAGGAGTTGGGCATATACTGGTGCAATTAGGCTGACTGCAGGACTGCTCTCCTCTGACATAAACACAGTGGCATCCTTCACTGGTTTTAATGTCTTCACTACTTCCTCCACATTAGCCAGATCGGCTCTGCTGAGAGTGACGATGTCACTTTCATCTACATTTAGGGCAGGCGACAGCAGGGTGGCATGCACTGCAGCTTGCAGTTGCAAAAACCTCTCCATCATATCATGAGCACTATTCCACCTTGTGGCGACATCTGTTATCAGTTTAAGTGGACTTGTCAGTTTAAGAACAACTCTCTGGTTTTCTTCAAACAGGTGCTTTGCCTTTGTGCTGCGGTGGAAGTATGCTGAGATACGTCGGACTCTGCCCAGAAGCCTGGAGACCGCCGGTAGCTTAAGCGCCCGCTGCGCAGCGAGGTTTAACGTATGCGCAAAGCATTTTACATGAGGGAACTTCCCAATTTCAGCAGGACTAATCATATTAGCGGCGTTGTCCGTCACCAGCACAACACTTTTATCTGTAAGCTGCCATTCCTCCACAACATCCAAGAGTAGCCTTGCCATATGAGCACCAGTGTGGCTCTCATAAACTGCTCTCGTCTGCAGCACATGTGATACAATCTTCCAATCCTCGCTAATATAATGTGATGTTATGGTTACATAGGACTCTGTTGCGACTGAAGTCCAGGCGTCACTTGTAATGGCTACACGTCTGGCTTTACACATTGATTCCATTACCTTTGCTTTGGTTTCTTTGTACAATGCGGGAAGCGCGGAATCACTGAAGGTAGCTCTTGTCGGTAGCTTATACCGGGGCTCAATTGTTTTAAGCATGTGGCGAAACCCCGCATTTTCTACCACAGAATAGGGTCGTAGATCCTTCACTATAAAACATCCCACCGATCGTGTGATCCTCTTTGCTCTCTCGGAGTTGTGTGGCAATGTTGACACTAGCGACTCGTCAATTCTTGGCTGGGATGTGTCGACTTTTTGTGTTGTTGTTGTTGTTGTTGTTGAAGCTAACTCAGGATGCCAACGATCAACATGGTTCGTGAAGTTAGTTGTATTGCCAATGTGCTTAATTTTAGTGTGGCAGATTTTACACACCGCGTAAGACTTGTCTAGTTTCCCATTCACTTCCTAAAATCCGAAATGTGCCCAGATGTCCGCTTTCCAAGCTTTGGGTGCATTTTTAATAACCCGTCTATCGCGGTCATCTCCCTCCGCCTCAGCCATCTTGCTTGTTGTTGTTGTTATTCCCCCGGAACCAGAAGTATTTGAAACTTCACAACTTTATTGTCCGCCAGAAAATAAACAGTGACATAATCGATTATGGCACTTTGCCGCATCGATGCTGAATCGTTCATGCCCCGCATCGTGATGCATCGCCGAATCGATTATTGTTGACACCCCTACTTGTTAGGCATGATTGATAGCTCAGGAATAGACATTCAATTTTTCTTTTTACAAATTTATTATTTGAAAATGAAAAAAAAAAAGAAAAAAAAAAGAAAAAAAAAAGAAATTTGGAGAACTAGTGACAGACTTTAAATTGTACATTCACTGACCTTTGAGTTTCACTTGTTCTTACTACACTGTGTGCCATTCATGGCTTTTTTCTTGTATAAATATTTTTTTAGGCTGTAAATTGGCTCAGAACACAGAGGCAACGATTGTGGTGACTGGATATGCAGGAGAGTCTGTGGTTCTGCCCTGCTCATGCTCTGAACTACTGGCTAAACCTGAAAAGATACAATGGAGTTATTTTGTAGAAAACACTTATTTGGAAATTTACCCAAATGAAAAGATTGAGAGGCACAAGAACAGAGTCAAACTGTTGAATCAAACATCTCCAGGAAATCTCTCTCTACACATATCAGCACTGACCGCAGAGGACGAAGGAGACTATATTTGCTCTGTCTCATCTCAAATAGTCTCCTACAGACTTCGTGTTGAAGGTAGTTTTGTTCTGTGTTGTTACTTTGATGATCAATTACTATTGATTGTATGAAGAATCTTAATATTTAGAGGAATGAGGTAAACTTGTAGGATGACATGCTGTTTGCATTGTTATATTATCATTGACAGTTACTCTCAGGACAGAGAAACCACACATCCAAACATCCATCAGTTTATCAACACTTCAACCTTCACACCAAACACAAGAACTTGAACCATATCAACAACCACACGACACGCCTCAATGTAAGTCATTTTCATTATACTACAATTACAATATTTTATCATTATCTGTAAGATTATTTTAATCTTCGTTTATTGTCCCTTGTCGTGCCTCATTCTCAGTTTGTCTTTTTCACTCATTGAATGCATAGGCCTATGGGAAAAGGGTCATGAACATGAAGCCAATCCGTTCACAAAACCTCCTCCCAATCTTACTTCAGTACATGGCTTTTATACATGTTCAAGGGGTGGTGTAGCAACTGTCCAATGAGACTATACTTTCATGATATAGGAATGTGGTACATATAGAAAAAACAAGTCTAAATATGTTCAACTTCTGGTCAAGTACCCCTGCCCGCCTGGGGATCCAAGCAAACCCTTCCATACTTGCAATACAAAAGGCAGGGACCATTTCTTGGCTGCTTTCCAAGAAACACACACATATACATAGTGTACATTAAAATAGATGTGTGATGAAACAATAACAACTCTTCTCCATTCTAACTTTGCAGCCTGAAAGACCAGGAGAGAGAAAGCAGGGAGAAACAGGGAAAGAAAGTCAGGCTGATAAGATTTTATTACATTATCTTTCATCATTTTTAAAAGTTCCCTATGTAACTTTTTTTATAAAAATTAACAAAATTTAAATAATGGGTCAATACATCATCAACCCTTCCAAAAAGTGTCTCTGTCTTACCCTGATTCACTATGGTAAGCCTATCATCAGTGTTTATATTTTAGAACTGTCTGGATGGATTTCACTGATTTCATCAAGTTCTAAAGGTCGATCTACAGTGTCTTTATTACAGTATAGATGCACCAGCACCAGTAACTGTAATTTGTATCGGGTGTAAAAATATCAAAAATCAAAACGAAACTTCATACCTTTGTAATGAAATAGCGATCGCGAGATGATTCCAATCTGTGGCAGTTGGGTAAAATGTCCATGAGTGTCCATTGAAAACGTCTCGGTTATGTATATAACCTTAGTTCCCTGAATAGGGAACGAGATGCTGCGTTGCCCTGCCATACTCCCTGCATGCCCGAGAGCGACTTGCTTCAGACCTTACGAAGCTGAATGAGAGTGTTTTTGGGCTGGCTTTATGGTTCCTGGTCAGTGACGTCACCCGCCTATGACGTTCCGTCTCCTGATTGGACAGATTTCATACGTGCGTCATGACGACATCACACAGAGGCGTTCCCATACCGGCTAATGCAGCGTCTCGTTCCCTATTCAGGGAACTAAGGTTATATACATAACCGAGACGTTCCCTTTCAAGGGAACTCGCGCTGCGTTAGCTGCTATGGGAACGCTAATCCCCAACGTCGCCATAGTAACAAGTGACCGATCGTGTGAGGCCGAGGCGCACAGTTCACGGTAACACTTGAGCCCCAGGAGTGGAGCCGAGGTCGAGTTCATAAAACCTGACAAATGTGTGCTGTGAGGACCAGCCTGCTGCATCACAAATGTCATGAAGGGAAACCCCTGATATAAAAGCCTTTGAGGCAGCCATACTCCGAGTGGAATGAGCCCTAACAACCAATGGTGAAGGCTGTCCAACCGACTCATAAGCAAGTGAGATAGCCTCAACCACCCACTTGCTCATTCTCTGCTTAGATGCTGGTAGACCCTTCCTAGGTGCACCAAAACACAAACAGCTGATCAGCTTTTCTCCACATGGCAGCTCTGTGGACATACGCATCTAGTGTCCTAACTGGACACAGCAGATTAAGCTTTTCCTGGTCCGATGACGTAAATGGAGGAGGACAAAAGGCCTGTAGTACAATAGGTCTCGCAGTATTAGTGAGAACCTTGGGAATGTATACCGGTCTGGGATGGAGGAAAGCCTTCACATTACCAGGCGCAAATTCCAAGCACGATGGAGAAACCGACAGGGCTTGAATGTCTCCAGTTCTCTTGAGAGACATAATAATCAGCAGAAACACTGTCTTTTCTGTTCAAAGAACTTTTCTGACACTTCTTCGATGGGTTCGAAGGGGGCCATAGAAAGGCCCTGTAATACAATGGCCAAATCCCAGGTCGGAACTCTCGTGCATACCGCAGGTCTAAGCCTCAAAGTGCCACGGAGGAAACGAGTGATAAGCGGATGTCTCCCCAAAGATACCCCACTTAAAGGAGAGTGGTAAGCAGCTAAAGCCGCCACGTACACCTTCAGCATGGAGGGGGATAACCCTGAAGAAAATCTGTTTTGCAGGAACTCCAGCACCACTCTAACTGGGCAGTTAACTGGATCCCACTGGTGATTTTCACACCAAGAAGTGAATAATCTCCACTTCAAAGCATAAAGTTTCCTTGTGGAGGGAGATCTGGACTGGAGTATGGTCTAAACAACCTCGGTTGAGAGACCGGAATCTATGAAACGTGCCCCCTCAGAGGCCACGCCCACAGTTTCCATAACTCCGGGCGGGAATGCAGTATTAGACCGCCCACCTGAGAGAGAAGGTCCTTCCTGATCGGAATCTCCATCGGAGACCTGTCGAGGAGAGATACCAGGTCCGAGAATCATACTCAGGCCGGCCAGAATGGAGCTACTAATATGAGATGGGCCCCGTCCCGGCGAACTCTCTCCAGATCTCCCGGGAGCAGAAAAATCGGGGGAAATGCATACAGCAGTAGCCTCGGCCACGACTGTACCATAGCATCCAGCCCAAGAGGTGCTGGGTTTGACATCGAGAACCACAGTGGACAGTGAGTCGTCTCTCGAGACGCAAACAGATCCACTTGGGCTTCGCCGTAGTTCTCCCATAGGAGCTTCACCACCTCTGGGTGAAGTCTCCATTCCCCGGGCCTCGACCCCTGCCTCGACAGGATGTTTGCCCCCACATTCAGGTACCCAGGGATATAAACTGCTCTGAGGGACAGCAGTTTCCCCTGGGACCACAGGAGAATCTGATTCGCCAGTTTGTAAAGCGGGCGTGATCTCAGACCCCCCTGATGATTTATATATGAGACTACTGATGTCTTGTCTGTTCGAACTAACACATGTTGGTCCCTGAGATCTGGGAGGAAGTATTTCAGAGCCAGAAATACCGCCATCATTTCCAGGCAATTTATGTGCCTCGTGAGACGATGGTCCTGCCACAGACCCGTGTTGAGCGACCACTCATGATCGCTCCCCAACCCGTGAGGGATGCATCCATCGTTAGTGTGACGCGACGACTGAGAGCCCCCAGCACGGGTCCTTGGGATAGAAACCAAGGTTGCTTCCATATGACTAGAGCACGTAAGCAGAGCCGCGTGACTCTGATCATATGAAACGGATTCCCCCTCGGTGAGAACCCCTTGGTTTTGAGCCACCACTGCAGTGGTCTCATGTTCAGCAGGCCAAAAGGTATCACGTTGGACGCTGCTGCCATCAGACCTAACAGTCTCTGAAACTGTTTCATAGTGAGTGACTGTCCTAGCTTTATGTCCAAGACGGTATTGAGGATCGATGACATACGAGCTGGAGATAAACAGGCTCGCATAGCCACCGAATCCCATACCACGCCCAGATAAGTGGTCCTCTGAGCTGGAGAAAGCACACTTTTCTTTGCGTTTAGTCTCAACCCCAACTTTTCCATGTCAGCGAGAACAACACCTCGATGTTGAACCGCCATCTGCTCTGATTGAGCCAGAATCAACCAATTGCAAACTACTGCACCCCAGTATTGCGGCGGGGTTGGCAGAGCGCCCTCCCGAGGGCACCGGTCAAGTGCCGCTCCGTGGCCACAAGGGCTGCCATAGACCGGCCCACTGACTTGGCTGTCTCCTTAGTGGCACGGAGAGCGAGATCGGCAGTTAGATGTAACTCCTGAATGAGATCCGCCCCCACTTCATCACTTTCCCCAAGTCCTTCAGCAGGTCAGCCTGGTAAGCTTGCATGATGGACATAGTATGCAAGCATGCAGCCGCCTGACCTGCTGCCGAGTATGCTTTGCCCACTAGCGCTGAAGTGGTCTTGAGCGGCTTAGTGGGCAGCGTCGGGGCTTTGAGGGATGATGCCGCATGAGGAGAGAGATGGCTCACAAACGTCTCTTCAGCTCTTGGCATCGCCCCATACCCGTGTTTCCTCATCCCCGCCACATTGCTGTAGACGGAAGTCTGAGGGGTATAAACACGGGTAGATACCAGTCTCTTCCACGACCTCGACACCTCGGTGTAGAGGTTGGGAAAAAACGGTAAAGCCCGACGTGGAGGCTGAGCAGACCTAGATGGCAAAAAGCATTCATCAAGCTTGCTTTTCACCGTCTGCTCTTGCTTCTCGGCTGGCCAATCGATGTTCAACTTGGCGACAGCACGAGCAAGCACCTCCACGAGCTCCTCAATCGTGGGAGACTGAAGTGGCAAATCTTCAGATTCTCCCGTTGCCACGCTAACAACATCCAGCTCCTCAGAACTGGACGCCATTAACGTGACTGTATCCATAGGAGCGGAAGAAACCGTAATGCGTGCTTCCTGCCTCCGAATGGATACACTACCGGATGCAGCAGGTGAGGGCAGAGATAGGGCATGGCCCGTCTCTAACCCCTCTGCTACATCCATCTGCGAACCCCAAGACATAAGGCGCCGCCCTGCCTCAACAGAAGCGGGATCCGAGCCTTGGGGAACGCGGGCCGAGCTACTCTCCTCGAAGAGAGCCCGGCAGGAGTGCAGCGTTCTTTTTTTTTTTTTTTTGAACATTATATTTATTGGGTTTTTCCTTTAACAAATAAAATAATACAAAGTACAAATTGAATAATTATTACCATATCACAACCCTATATCACACCCCAAACCTCCCTCCCATGGTGCCACTAATAACCATAAACAGATTAAACAAGAAAAAGGCATTTAAAGTCATATGAGATTTAGGTATTTTGTCCTGTTGTTGTTATACCCATATATGAAAGGAAACTGCCCCAGTGTTTTACAAACAGATCTTGACGTTTCTTCAAACAAAATGCTATTTTTTCAAGAGGTACATAGGATGATACTTCTGTAGTCCACATAAAAGTAGTAGGTGGTTTAGGGTCCTTCCACCTCAATGTTATGCATTTTATTGCTGCTAAAAGAGCCAATCTAACAAACCTCAGATTAATCCCCTTTCGTTCATCCATTAATGAGGTGTCCCCCAACAGGATAAGTCTGGGCTCCCTGGGCATATTAGTACCAACAACTGTGCCAATGATCTCTAAGACCCCTTCCCAGTATACCTCTAGGTCAGGGCAAGACCACAACATGTGTAAAAGTGTCCCTCTCTGCACTTTACATCTGGGACATAGCTCTGAATAGGTACTTTTAAAGGTGTGTAGTCTTACTGGAGTATAATAGACTCTGTGTATTACATTAAACTGAATAAGTTTATGACGGCTATTGACAGACAAAGTCTGAGCTTTCTCACATATGATTTCCCATTCATCGTCACTGATTGAGCACTCCAGATCTTTTTCCCATTTAGATTTAACATTGCAGAGATTACCAGCCATCAACTGGGACAGCTTGCCATAGATAAACGATATAAGACCCTTAGGGTCTTTTTTATCAGATAAGATGTTCCTCCAGGGGGAAGAGGGAGAGGTTGGATAAGCGACCACCTTGCTGAGTCTGAATGTAGTGTCTAACTTGTAGATATTTGAAGAAGAATTTAGAGGGGAGATAAAATTTCTGTTGTAACTGCTCGAAAGACATGAGTGTATCTCCCTCGTAAAGTTCTTCGAAAGTTTGAATACCACAGTCATACCATTGTTTGGTTATGCCATCTTTAAGAGCTGGGGGTAGGAAAAGATTATAATAAAATGCAGTGGATCTGAACAAAGTTTGTTTGCATTTCATCTTTTTCCTGAGGTCTGTACAGATTTTACAAGTACCAACAATCAGAGGGTTGGAAGTCAATTTCTTTAAGCAATTCAGAGGAACAAAAGGTGTTGCAGCAAGAGTTATGCCCTGTACTTGTACTTCCTCTAGTTGTCGCCAAGCCGGAGGAGAGGTGCAGTTTGATCGCCAAATCCAAATTGAGCGCAGCTGAGCTGCACAGTAATACAAATAAAAATTGGGCAACTTTAGTCCACCGTTCCGGAATGTCAAAAATAGTGAACTTAGCTTGACCCGTGGCACTTTTCCTTTCCATAAGAACCTCGAAATAATTCTATTAAGTTCCTTAAAAAAAGACTTTGGCAAAACAGGAGGGAGTGCCTGAAACAAATATAAAAACTTTGGTAGTATAGTCATTTTGATAGAATTTACCCGGCCAATTAATGAAATAGGGAGAGATTTCCACCTATCTAAATCCACTTCTACACTTTTAAGCAAGGGAGCATAGTTTAAGTTATATAACTGAGACAGATCTCTGGATATTTGTAGTCCTAGATACGTAAATTTATCCATATTCCAGGTGAAGGGAAAATTTCTAAGAGGTAACCGAGTAGCAGCTATATTAAGAGGCATAGAAACACTCTTGTTTACATTAATTTTATAACCAGATATGATTCCATAATCTTGTAGTAAAGTCGTCAATGCTGGTATAGTAGAGCTTACATTAATCAAATACAACATGATATCGTCTGCGTATAGTGAGATTACATGCCGAGATTGAAGGGTTATAAAACCACTAATGACGTCATGCGAGCGAATTGCAATAGCTAAAGGTTCTATTGCTAGAGCGAATAAAAGGGGAGATAGTGGGCAACCCTGTCTCGTGCCCCGCTCCAAGGGAAATAAAGTCGAGATTTCACTATTGGTCTGAATGACTGCTGTTGGGTAGTTGTAAAGCATCTTAACCATATTAATAAATTTAGGGCCAAAATTCATCTTTTGGAGGACTGAGAACAGATATAGCCACTCAACTCGGTCAAAGGCCTTTTCGGCGTCTAAAGAAACGGCAATAACAGGATAGTCCACCTGAGAGGCGGAAAAAATTACATTTAGCCTGCGAACGTTGTCAAAAAGGCATCGGTTTTGAAAAAATCCTGTCTGATCCATATGTACTAACTGTGAAATTACTTTTTCCAATCTTAAGGCAATAATTTTGGCAAACACCTTGTAATCTGAGTTGAGTAATGAAATTGGCCTATATGAGCCACACAGACAGGGGTCTTTACCAGGCTTAAGCAGAAGAGTTATCATAGCCTGTTCGAGAGAGTCTGGTAGATGCTGAGACTCTATAGCCTGCATATACATATCCTTCAATGGCTTAATTAATTTAGGTATAAATGCTTTAAAAAAATCTATAGAAAAACCATCCAAGCCAGGCGACTTGCCAGCAGCTAGGCATGATATGGCCTCTTGTATTTCAACCTCAGTGATATCCCCCTCCAAACAGTCCCTGGAAACTTTAGTAAGAGATGGTATGTCCAAATTATCCGCGCAGCGTTCTTAGCAGAAGATGCTCACAGTGCACACAGGCAGCCCCCTCAAGAGCTGCCTGGGCATGCTGTGCTCCCAAACAAACAACACACATTTCATGCAAGTCCCCGTCCGGGATAAAACACGGACAAGGGTGCACGCACTTCCTGAAGTGTTGCTCGCTCACTATACCAACAATATAAGTGACAGACAACAGTAAATAGGACAAACAGTTCACACGCTGAAGACACAGAAGCTGAATGAGAGTGTTTTCGGGCTGGCTTTATGGTTCCTGGTCAGTGACGTCACCCGCCTATGACGTTCCGTCTCCTGATTGGACAGATTTCATACGTGCTTCATGACAACAACACGCAGAGGCGTTCCCATAGCAGCTAACACAGCACGAGTTCCCTTGAAAGGGAACAGTACTTTTTGTCCACAAAAGCATTAAATCCATGAAATATTGTCAATTGTTTGCCTCATACTTCTTCTGAATGATCTGCTCTCCATCATCGTTCTTCAAGAAATTATGCAACCTGAGCAGCGTTTATGTTGTAAAACTGTATATGATCATATATCTCAAACAAATGAGCCCGCATCCAAAGTATAATTTTGCAAAATACAGCAGTTTTTATTTTATTTTGCAGAGTTTTATATCCTCCTGCCATTGTCATTGTAGTAAATCTAGTGAACAAAACTTTAAGCCAATGCCACGATCCAACAACGTGTGTGCTGTTTATCTTCCGCATGCGTTCACATGTACACAGACGCACATCTGTCTCGAGTCTCGACAGCAGCAATTTTTTCTGTCACTCAAGTGACTACACCCTTAATTATGCAGAACTTTAAGGGTTAATATAATTTAAACAGATGAGTTATAAAGAAATTCACCCCCCTCAGAGTTGTCGTAAAGGGCAAAATAAGCTGTATAGACCAAAACCACAATTTGTACCAGCTGTAAACATGTATTTTCTGCTGTAAAGTTGGGTGTTTTAACATGGGGGTCAATGCTCTGCTCTCTTTTGGATCGTGCCCCTAGTGGCCAGTCGATGAATTGCAGTTTAAGTCACTTCCGTATTGGCTTCAAGAGAAACCGGGGGAGGTTGCCACTTGGTCTAACCTGGCAAAATCAGGACATGCCATACACACGTCACTTGCCTGTGTGTGTCTCTTCATATCCGTAAATAAAGAAAAGTTGCTCCGGCTACTTTGACAGATGTACGGTGTGGAAGTGGGAGTGTTATAGGTTAGTTGTCACAACCAGCGAGAAAGTTTGACATGGAGCTAGGGCTGCACGATAAGGGCCAAAATGATAATCACGATTATTTTGATCAATATTGAGATCACGATTAATTAGCACGATTATTTGTTGATTTTAACCAAAAAATTTTTTTATTGTCACACAAGCTAATTACATTTACTGCCTTCACATCCATATTGTGCAACATTCCTGCTAATGTACAGATATGTGCATCAAAATAAAATAGGTCCTCTTATTCACCAAAATTCAGTGAATCTCCTTAAAGAATAAATAAAAATAAATTAAAACAATAAAGAAAATGTAGCAAAACTTCAACAGGGCACTATTTTACATTTTACAATGTGTAAATATATTTTAGGAAGCAAAATATAAACTTAAGTTGTACCTGCATAATGGATGTGAATAAAACTAAAAATAAAATATACAATCAATAAGAAACAAATATTCCATAACAGAATGTAACCAAATAAGAACATTTCAAGGCAGAAGAACTATGCCGAAAAGAGTACTGTAGTTTACAGGTTTTTGGAAAGAAACACTAGCCTGTCAACATTTTCTGGCTTGAGGGATGAGCGAAGGCAGGTCACCACATTCCCCCCTGTGCTGAACACCCTCTCAGAGGGAGAACTTGTAGCCGGGATGCAAAAGTATTTCTTTGCCAGTTTTGAGAGACGTGGGAAGAGTCTCTGATGTTCCCTCCACCAGTCTAGCGGGTCCTCCTCACTGTCTAGGTTACCTGATTGTAGGTACGACTGTAGCTCAGAAGATATAGCTTGTTGTTCTTGGAGAGGACTGAGTCTTTGTGTGGCTGCCGCTGCTCCTTCAGCAGTCTTGAAGAAACTCCCCAAGGTCTTTTTCTTTTTTGTAGTGGGTGCATCCTGAGCAGTCTCACCATGGGGATCAGTTGTTGGGCCCATCTCCTTGAAGAGAAAATAAGATATGATTAATAAATAGCCCTAATAATCTAAACATATTCAACACTCATTTCCAGACATTACATTAAGCCACTGGATTTCATATCATTTTAATCCACTTAAAAGCATTAATTTATCATATATTCTGCAATTATATACATTTACTTACAGCCATGGCTGCAGGTGCAGTCCTCGCCATTTCAGAAGTCAGTCTGGCATGAATTGGTGCAACATTGTCCTCACTGACGTAGCTGAGCTTGAACCGTGGATCTAGCGCAGAAGCCATATCAAGCAGTTCTTGTGTCAGAGGGTCATTGTATTTTTCATCCAGATAGCTCAGGATTTTTGTCTTGATGGTGCAGGTTAGGTCTGTCTCATCATCGTTCACTTTCAAGATGGAGGATCTGAAAAGGTGGAGGACTGGCTTCACAAAGGAAACGCTGACATACTTCTCACTGGAAAGCGCATCAGTAAATTCCAATAGAGGGCTGAGGGATTTGTTTATGGCCTCAAGGACATCTGTGTCCTGCCAGGTTAGGGATGAGGTGTCTGGCTTTTCTGTCATCGGACAAGACCTGAGAAATCGCCTCTCTGCTGCTCCAGGACTCGTGCAATCATTGCTTGCCTTGATCCCCACCTTGTGGGACACTCAGTCTTCAGTGTATGCTCTAGAAGCTTCAGTTCTCTTTGTGCCTCCGTCAGCTGCTTTTTACGTCGCCAGCTGTAAGAGAAACTGCTTACCAGCTTTTTGCAGAGACCCACTGCTCGATCAATCCGAGGATCTCTCATTGCATTCTCTAAAAAAGAACATGAACAAGTCAAATCATATGTAAAATTAAACCACAGATTTGATAAACAACCCGAATCATATTGTTCAAAGATTAAAGTTAGTTAAATCTTATGTCAGACAACATGAGTAAAACTGTTTGGTTTTGGTTTCTTAACACTAGCAGAAATAACAGTTGTTGTTATATTAAGCTACTATTGTTATTATCAGTAACATATTCACACACATTAGCAAAATAAGTACTGATCAACTCCGATTAATAATCACAAATAGCATATTATTTCAATTAATTATATATATATATTTAATTAATAAACAATTATTGTAATATTTTTCTTTAATATATATTTTTTTTTACTTAATATACAATTCTTTAAATATTTTTTTTAATATAACTTTTACTCACCTAATGCTAGATGGAGTCTGTGGCCAAAGCACTGAAGCCTAGTCCAATTATTTAGAGAAGCTGCCTTCACCACATTAGCTCCGTTGTCTGTTGTAATGCAGACAAGCCGATCCTCCTGCAAGCTCCAAGAGGCCATCGCCTCCCTCAGGCCCTGGGCAATTGGACTCTCCCGTGTGATCTTGCGGGAAAAAAGATGTTTGCAAGCATCGACTCTGCATTGCAAAATCCTCATCGATGTAATGAATTGTCAAACTCATGTACGGATCCATTGTCCTGCTTGACCACAGATCCGTTGTAGTTGCAAAGTACTTTATATTGGCAAGATCACGCTCTATTTCCCCTCTGCGTTTTCTGTACATCGCAGGTAGTGCCACCTTTGAAAAATAATTACGCGAGGGGATCACGTATCGTTTATCCAGAGTGTTGACCAAGAATTTGAAGCCTTCGTTTGTCACCGTGTTTATTGAGCACATGTCTTTAGCCAAATGAAATGCGACTGCATTCGTTATTTCACTGTGTCTTTGGGAGGTGGATGGGTATGGTGATGCGCTAAAGAGGCTCGCTTCGATGGATGTCTGAGTTGATTTTGTGGGATGATTATGTTATGACAGAGACACCGGAGGCAGAGATGAAAGCAATGTAACAGTTTATTGTAATGATCAGCAGTGAGACAGGTGAGTAGATAGATGAAGGTGAAGATCTTGAAGGTGAATGAGAGGTAATACTGTCCTTTTCTTTATGATGCAGATGGAACTGGAGGGAGACGCTGGAGCTGGCAGACGAACACACTCACACACAGGCAGGTAAGCACACGAGGAGATCCGAAGACGATGGAGACGAAGGAGACAATGGAGACAGGTAAGTATCACTTTGGAGTCCTTGAAGGTAAGCGTACAACTGGTTGTAACACAAACGAGACCGGACGATGAGTGTGTGTGAGTGTGTGGTATTTAACTGTGTGCTGATGACTGCGGTGATGATGTGCAGGTGGCGGTGATTAGTAGACTGGTGATTGAGTGCGTGGATACGGGAGTGAGGTGGAACCTGACGTGTCTGTGACAGATTAGTCTTTGCAACGCATTTCTTGGCCCTCATACATTCATCGTATTGAACTTTATGGTGTTTTTTTAAGTGGTTAAAGAGGTTTCGTTGTGTTGCTTTGTGGTGCCAAAACAACTTTATGGCACTCTTTGCATATGACCTGTTCTTGTTTTGTGTCACTTGCCGGAAACCCAAAATGTTTCCACACAATGGATGACGATCCGATTCTCGGGACAAGCCCCTCGGCCGCTCCCTCTGCTACGTTAGACATTTTTTCTTTGTTAAGATAGATTATAGCCTGCTATCTGTTGTGGTATTTTCCTCACGCTACTCTGTCTTCTGTCTGTGACTGTCTACATCTGGAAACTGACTGAGCTGCTGCGCGGTGCAGGGAACAACTCTGATTGGTGCATGGACGCACGTGATCAGACAGCGGCTTTACAGCGCGCTAGACTGGTTTAAAAAAAAAAAAAAACCTTTAATACAAAGCGTGAATGAATGACGCATTTTAAATATCGCTCGATCACGCGAATTTGATCGTGGGAAGCCAAAATCGTGATCGTGATTAAAATTCGATTAATTGTGCAGCCCTACATGGAGCACGCTAAATCTCTATCCTCAGAGGAATTAGAACAGAGGAGTCTGCTGGCAAAAAGAGAGTGAGACAGAGCTCGTAATAGAATGAGAATCAACATGGGCTTGGCTTTTCGGATTTGAAATGTTGTAAAAGCAGGAGATGCCGTTTTTATTACTCAACAGGCAAGTGAGATTAGGTATTTTATTGAACAGATAAATTACAATATAAAAGCATTATCTATTGTAAAGGATCATATTAATTTGCACAGTCACGCAGAGCCAAAATACAACCAAAACAATGTTCTTACACAATGCAATTTACACAAAGTTCAACTGCGTACATGCAATTTTGTTTCTAACCAGAAGTTAAATAGTGTACATTTAATTGTGGAATATTTGTACTAAATTTGAAAACAAACGCATTTGTCATGCATTTCTGTTTTCTCAACAGATGTTTTCATTTTGTTGGGGGTGATTCTCTCAGTACTATTACTGGCATTACTGGCATTTATCTACTGGAGATGCAGAGGTACGTGAACACAATCACATGTTCTTTACAGATATACTTGTAAATGACCAGCTAATGGAGCTGTAAACTCTCGAAACACTATGGAATAATGGGTACAAAACCAACGACTATTAAAAACCAACATTTAGATGAATTTCTCTGATGACATTAAAACATTCTGGCTAAAATGTTTTATGTTGTAGGAGGCAGAAATGTGAAAACGGTGATCAGGGATGAAGAAGAACTAAATAGAGAACAAGACAATCAGGTCAGCACAAACTCACTATTGCACAATGGTTTCACAACTTCTTGAATACTGTGCCAATCACCCCATCTTTTCCTCTTTCTCCAGGATGACGTGACGTATTCTGCTGTAGTCCATGTTAAAACTGCCGCCACACCAGCTCACATAGAGAGTGACCCAGCAGAGCACACTGAGTACGCCCCAATCAAAGTTAAACGCTAAACGTCAAGAAAGAATATAGTCAATTTAATGGTAAACATTTTAAAGAGATTGAAACAACCATGTACATTTTATTATTGAGTGTTTTGTGTAACCTCAGTTTAAGAAGAAAACCTGTTCATTGTTTGGAATACCTTTTAAAATGGTTGTATTTTAAAGCAGTTAAGGAGTTAAGGAGTTGCATGTTTCTAGTTTCAGAAAACTGAGCACTAAAAAAGAAATGAGTCACACTGTGTGCATGCGCTTTCACCAAATGATCTCATAATGTGACTCAATTCTCCTAAACCATAGTGTCGTATTTAGCAGTTGACATATTCAATGTTTAAATTTGCCATGAAATAATTATTGATCTCATAGTGATCAATTCATCCATATGTTTCATATTTTAAAACTTAACTCTTTCTAAAATGTAAATTAAAAATTTCTTAACTTTGTCTTAACTTCTCCTAATGAAAACAATAGACTTCTCTCTAAGAACTTGAGTCATTTTGTCCTCATAAATCCCTCTTTCTTACAATCGACTGCAAGCTTGCATCCAGATCCACCTCCATCCAATCAACAACAAATAAATAGAACCATGTTCCCTCCATCCATTTTTTTTTACTTTTCCAATAATTCGTTTCAGTCTTTCATAAGATGAATAAGTGACTTGTTTACCAATTCAGCCTCATTGTTTGTACTTTTACATTTATTATTAGTATGGCATTATTACTAATATGTTTTATTGACAGAAACAAAGTTACTGTCCAAAGGGGGAAAAATTATATTATAATAAAAGTAATAATAATACACTATTCATTATAAATGGAAAATTATTTAATAAAAATGACTAATTTTGTTCTTTAATCAAGTCACTTATCTTTTTCACACCTCCCCTCCACACATACATAAAATAACTAACCCTTAATACTGTAATTTCATTTCAAATTCTTATATATTACTATTTAATAATAACTGACTTAAGTTTATTACATAATTCTAGGGGTTTTACAGAATATAATACAATTTTATGCAATCTGAAAAGTCCAAAATGACAAAAGATCCCTTTTGTGCAAGTTAACAAGAGGCCAGCTGGAGATGCTTGCTGCGTCCCATTTCGAAGGCACCCTTTTCTCAAAAAAAAAAAAAAAAAGATTTTTTGATGCAACTTATTTTGATTCAGCACCATTGTATTAGGTTTCTGGTTCAAATGTAATTGTAATTGCAGGAATAAAATGTCCTCATGTTTCAACGAATGGTTAATAAAACATGCTTGTGAGTTGATATCTTATTTTCCTGCATTTCATGCTCAGGGCTCATTTTCAATGTAGGCCTACTTAAGGTCTGGGGTGTAAAAATTAGGAATATATATTTCGTTTTGAATCCAAAATACTTAATTTATGTAATTCATACATTAGTTGTTTTGGCATTAGGGATGGTTTGGTGGGAAAATATAAATTAGCTAACACACAGAGATTTGTTGTTTAATGATGTAGCAAATTATCTCAAAAGGGAAATATGAATAATTAATTATAACTTGTTATAATTATAAATATTTGGATCAGTTAATAGAATTAACTTGATGTAGTTAAATTAATATTACAATCAATTAATCTGTTCATCCAGCAAACACTTAGTATTGATCGTCTATCAACTCTCAGAAAGGATATATACACCATTTTTTGTTTTTTTTGTTTTTGTAAGAAGTCTCTTATGCTCACCAAAGTTGCATTCATTTAACCAAATTAATAGAAAGCCATGCTTTATTTCTGATATTTTGTGATGTTTATTTTACACATTGATAAGGGGAGATTATGTGATTTTGAACACATTCTTTCTCTGTTGAAGTTACCTGATCCATGACACAGAGTGCTGACTCCTTTTCTTTGAAAAGAGATGGCAGCAGAAGGATGGCAGCATTAACTATCTGGCCTAAAAACAAAGCCATATACATGTGACAGGTTAAGTTTCTTCCTTTATTTGTTTCTTAATGGTATATATTTCAACTCGGAAGACACGCCCACTGCCGTGGAGCTGCGTTCTGACATGGAGCACCCCTGTGCGGTGCAATCACCAAAGTGTGCTAATGGCTTTATAAAAAGCATGTCTAAGTGTGCCGTTGTGATTCTTCTGTGTGCATGTTTTGGACAGAAAAGGTCTTTTGGTTTATTTCCTGTTGCTTTCCCCTGGGATGTGTGCGTGTGAAGTGACGACTGAACGCAGGTAGCATAAAGTTACAATAGTCTGAATCTTGCTTGGGAGGTGCGGCCTAAGAGCACTAGCCGCTGTTTCATTGACTGATTTCATATATCCGTTTCATGTTGCTGTTTCACCGAGGATACGACTGACTGTGGACGTCATGGTTTTGAACCGCTGATTTACAGTTTTAAAGATTATTCTGCCTGGTGGATCCGAAATGGTCAATATTCATATTCATGCATTTTTATTCATATTTATGTCAATCGTTTATGGCTTATGATTTATCGGTTTCACTTTTGATTTCCTATATTTATGTACTAATACTGTAACAGAGCGGGACTGAGGCAGAGATCCATTTGCAAGCTTTTATTCAAAGTGAGCATAGTCGTACAGGCTGGGTCGATCAGGGGCAAACAGGAACAGCAAGGAACAGGCAGAGTCGTAGTCAGAGTACAGGCAGTAGATCGAGGCAGGCGGATATCATTCACAGAACAGTATACAAGGCAAGAGTCAGGACAGGCAGTAACAGGTCAATAAACAGGAACAGGCAAGATCAAACACTGGCAGACAGGAAACAAGGAAACGCTCAGAAATGACACACTGGGTAATCAAGACTTTGCGGTGAGGTGGTGTGTGTGTGAGTCCTTTATAGTCCTGGTAATGAGTATCAGCTGGGTGTGGTGATTAGTGTGGAGTGTGCATGGCTGTATGTGGCAACAGGTGATTGGTGGAGTGAGTGCATGTGATTGACAGGGAGGATTATGGGAAATGGAGTCCGGAGTGAACAGGAACGGGCAATGATCGTGACAAATACTTTATATTAATTCTTATCATATTTTCAAGTATTTACTTCTTATTGTACCCTTATGGTTATTTTTATTTTATATTTAAGAGTATGATTGTTATGTTAAATTGTTCTTCAAAGTGTTCCAGTGTGACAGGTCATGTTGACACATTTGTGGTTAGGTATTGGATGCCTGCTAAGTAATGCAGAAGTTTTTCAGAATTAGCCTAGTGCTCATTTAAATCTGATCAAAATATGTCTGCTGACATTTAATAGTGCAAGATGTGCAAAATTCCCTAAGGGTTAAAATAACTATTGTTGACACTGGACCAGTAGATGACGTAATGGGTGAAATTAACCTTTTTCATTTTAACAAAAACATCAGTTTGAGTGGGTTGGGAATTTCCATGTATGCTTATGGTATAATATGGACTGAGTTGTTGATAATTCAGCTTTTTTTCCCTCCTTTGCTCTCCTTGGCTTCTACTTCTTCTCTCTTATCTGCAAATGTTTTAATTATTGCTCTTTTTGATCTTCATCTATTAGATACAATACTCTGGATTTTACAATACTCTAAATTTTATTATTAAATATTAACTGCTTCTTTATGGTTGTTATTTTACCTTTTGGTTTTATTAAGTATTTTCATTATCGATTAAAGTTTGCGTGTGAGGCTAAATTTAATTGTAATGAATAAATAATTTTTCATCAACTTTATCTACTGCCTGGAACTCATTTTCCCAAGTTTCTGCATCACTGCCCAATTTATCTGTACGACAAGTTTGAATAAGTGTTGGATGCTTTCGTCCTTTGTGCAAGTATATTAAACTAACCTGCTTTGTGTTCTTCTTCAGTGAAGCAGTTTGGACTACTTTTAAATATTAATTGTGACTTATCTATTGTTATTGTGTATCTATTATTTTATTAATTTTTCTTTATTTTCTTTGTATAAGTGTTTGTTGCTGTGTATTTATCCACGTGATTATTTGATGAGCTGCGATATTGAGGTTTAACAGAAGGGGAGAGAATATTTGTCTTTTTTTGCTTTGGTTTGGTCTTTTTGTTTTATCACTTGCTTTAAGAATTATGCACTGATTGCTGTGTGGTTTGTCTCTTCTGTTAAAGTGAACTTATAACTGTGGGTAAATAACTGGTAAACTGTTTAAAAGATTACTTTTTTAAAGAACAGTTAATGATTTTTACGGAATAAATTTATACTATTTTGGATACTATTTCTATTTATATATGACCTAAATTAACAGAGCTGTATTATTTCAAACTGGATGTGTGTCACAAGGCTCAGTGTGTCAAGAGAAATGGAGTGTTCTCTTCCAAAAAAATTGATAAAGATTTTAAAAGATATTAAAAAAAGCAGAAAATTGCTGAACTTGGAAAATCTCTGGGGTCTATGAAGTTTTCATAAATGAGACAAAAACACATGCCGTGGGCTCGAGTGAAGTGTATACCACATCCTGTAAAGATGACAAATGTTACATTATGTGTGTAGATGAACATGGGTTCTGGGGGATAGTTAGGAAATAAATGTCTAGCAAGGTAGAAATCTGATTAAAATGTATAATAAAAAATGTGTGTATTGCTAAAGCCATTGACGCAAATTGGAAATGCATTGACACAAGTAAAAAAGGTGATAGACAAGTAACCTAGAAATTGACGCATGCTGGTAATGTTAACGCAAGAAGAAACCACATGTGTGTAAATGAAGAGATAAAGTGTATCAAAAGAGAATACAGGGGCCAAATACAGGGGCCTTTATAGCTCTAGTGGTAGTAGTAGTTTTGCTGAAGAAAGAAAGAGCATACAAGCAATCAGCAAGCGGAAGCCATCGCCAGACCACAACCCTCAGAAGATCACCTGATTTCCTTAGAGAAGAACATATACTGAATAGAGAAGAGGGTAAGTTTTAAAAATGTAATTATTTATCTGGCCCATGGAACTTCCAGCTAAATAAAATGAGAATGAGGACTGCCCTCAAACTCTGATAGTATTCTCTCAGTCTGTTTATTGTTGTAGAGTGAGAATTTATTTGGGCTATCAGAAGTGACTGTCTGGAAAAAGAGATTTTAACAAAGATATCCCGACGGACTTTACAAAGTCAGTCAAGGTTGCCAACCAGTCGCAACAGAGTGGGCCGTGGGAGTGCATTAGCAGGCATAGCTGTCCTCTGAGGGCGAAGAGCCAGCTGCGGTGCACTGAACGGGAGGATAACCCACCCCACCCAGGTAGGCTTGGTTGATATCTGAACCGTAGGCATAGGAGGTACGGTAGTGATCAGAAGTAGACCCTGAGATAATATAATCTAAAAAGAAAATATTATACGCCTACCTGACTCCTCCTGAATCTATGAAGGTAAACCTTTTACAGGAGTTGAGCAATTTGAATAGAGGAAGTGGCTCGTGACCAAGATAGTGTTACGTGGTTGCGGCAGAAACCACCCAGGGGGTGACGCGGCACAAGTGCAAGTAGGCCTTGTCCATTAGGAGCAAAAAATCTGCCTTTAACCCGTGTGCACTGTTCGTTTGGGGTGGACACTTGTGCTGTTTGAGGTCTCCAGAGAACCCAGGCAACAAAATGTAATTTTGTAACAAAATAATAATTTTTTGTCTTTTTTAAAAAAAAATTAGTTTTACTCAGTTTATTAATGTTTTTACTCCACGTATTTTTTTTATTTTTTTTGGAAAATAATATTTTTTTATAATTAAATACAAGTAAACAGGTTTTTATACAAAAACAGCGTTTTATGTCAAATTCACTTTATAAAAGACCCACATTTCTAACTTTAATTCATGGGCATAGCATGGATAATTTACATGGTTTAGTGTATTATCACTTTATCCAGTAGATGGCTGTAGAGTTCCACTATTTGACTAACTGAAAGACATCTTTTCACAAGGAGTTTTGCAGTTGGATTCATATCTACATATAATGAAGTCACAATTATAACAAAGAAGTTTAACATTTTTTGTGCTGAAAAAAAAAGAAAGGTTTTTCAATTATTTGTTTCATTATGATTAGAATCAAACCTGGACAAGATGTTACAAAGAGAAAAATTTGAGTCTTTAGAGTATTTCAAACATCTTTTTCATTAAATCCTAAAAATTTAATCTACACTTCAGTTATTCAATAAACAGAACAAAAATTGACTTTAATTAGTAAATATGGCCTCACAGATAAGGTTTTAGATTAATACCAGATAAAAATGCATATCTTGGACTGGCATATCTTAAAATATGTCAGTGCTACTGTTTTGTCTCAAGATTGCATATTTTTTCTCCTAAGGCACGTTTATAAAAGCTACTTGCCTCAATGTCCTATTTTAACTAAGGCCTAATCTTAAACTACCATTATAGGTTACATTACTCTAGTTCACTGGATTGAGGTTGTATTTTCTTATTACACCAGTACAGCCTGTACTGCTTCAACATGAAGCAATTGCGTAAACCGGCACATTAGTTTTATTCTTGTGCACACACTAAAACAATTGTGAAAAAAATGTGAACGTGCAGATCTTCTTGTGCAACTGCTTGTGTTTCCGTGTGTGCGGATGAAATATAATCATTCGTAACATTCCTCTGCCGATTGTCTCTGCGCGCTTCAACTTTCAATGCACCACAACTGCTCCTGACAAAAACACAATTAAATGATTTGGCGGTCTCGCATTATATGTGACACATAAATTCAAATGATTTACTTTTCATGCAGTAAACGTTTCTGTATTTATTTGACATTTGAACTTTCTGCGTTTTTTTTTTTGCAGTCCATACTTCGAAGTGCAAATAAGGACTATTAAAGTAACATTAATGGGAAAAGGGTATTACAGTAGGTGCATTGAATTGCATTAGGAATACACAAATATTCTTTCACCATTTAAAACTAACTATATGTTGTTTTCTTTATTTGTCATAATTACAAATATTTATTATATAACTTCTATATGTATGTGTTTGCAACCATGCAAAATTGTGAAAAGTGCTATTGAATTAAATTAAACAATATAGCCTACCTGATATTCAAAGTGTGAGCAAATTATTAAAAAAGGTAAAGATCATAATTATAAAACTTATTTATCATTATTTTTTTGCAACTCAAAACACATTTCCTGTAAACTTTTCTATAGGTCAATACTATTTTTATACTAAACAAGTAGAACTCAAATACTGCTCATTGAATTGGACTTTTAATTATAACAACATAGCAACATAGTATTCAACAAAAATAAATTACTGAAGTAAAAATGTAACAAATGAAATCATTTTATTTGCAAATTTCTCATGATTATGTCTGAGCTTTTGGCAAAAGTTGGGTTTTGCCCTTACAGCCAATTAGCAGAAACAAACTAGATGTTTCATTTCATACCTCACGTTTTCTGTGGTTTGCGCAAAAAGAAAGTCTCATCTAAAGAATTATATAGCATCATCTAAAAATAATTTGATCATTCTCGGATTTGAAATACATGGTGAGACTTGTGTCTTTAGCTACAATGACTTTCTAGACTCTAAAGTTTCCTTCTGACAAATGTGCCAAAATCTGCAACACAGATTTCCCAATAGTGTGCACTCCAGCAAGTTTGGTTGTTTAGCAAAAGTACAGCAAAACCGATTGTTGGTGAGTGTGATGGCATTGGCTTTATGGCGTTCAAAACATATCAATCATTGTGATTCAACCAATGGTAGGACGTTGGGGCAGACCAATGAGGGTCAAGGTTTAGCTTCAGCAGTTACAGTGTTTTCAAGTCATGTCAGAAAGAATGTATTTAAAATGCACATGAACATCAGCACAACCCATAATTATGAGTTTAGGTAACTCTGGTAATTTCCTCAAGAGTTTCTGAGTTAGGTACATGACGGTGAGAAAACATGTCAGAAGCAATGGATGCAGAGTCTGCCCCAGTTAAAAAACTCTACCAGAATATATTTAAAATAGGCCTACATTCATTTCACACTAACTAAAAACCCATTAATCTACAGTAGTCAGCATTTGAAGTGGATCAAAAAAGAAGGTTTTAGGACAACTTTGATGAAGGGTTTTGATCCGCTTCAAATGTTGACAGACATACTGACATAAATATTTTAAATAACTTTATTTGCAGTTCTTCTTTATTGCACAATGCATATTTCTAAATATTAAGCCTAAAATGTGTTTAATATCACTATTAGTAAGGATAGTATGATCACTGTATAATTTGAATGCAAGATATATGAAGTGTACCTAAAGTATACTTGCAATAGTTCCACTTTAGCATTATCAAATATACTTTAGTATATCTTTAGTTGGACCTCAACACTAAAATACTTGTTCCAGTTTAGCAGACTTTAAGTATACCAATTTAGTATACTAAAAGTACAATTGCAGGGTATTTATATTAAGTACTTGCAAATGTAAATGCAATTGTAGTACACTTAGCATAAAATAAATGAATTTCAAATCGATTTTAGTATGTTTATTTTTCACTAGGGTATCAGCGCGCGCAAGTGAAGGGAGCGGGAAGAAACACCTCAAAACAACATTTGGCAAACAACAACATCAGCAAAAGATTCAACAACTTAAGATAACTCATCCTGTTATATGTTATGATAATTAAAATTGTTAAATTAGTTCAAACGTACTACTTTACCTACTATTTTCTCATAAAATTCTGGACACACAGGACAGCATCCGCAGACTACACATTACCAAAAAAAAAAACGCAAAAAAAAAAAAAAAAAAGCTGTAAAGAGGGGGAGGGGAAGAAATGCTCATCTTGAACTAGCTCTCTTCTTCTTCTCTATTTGAATTCCAGCAGTGTAGACTCTGCTAAGCGTATTACTGCCCTCCACAGGTCAAAGTTTGAGCTAATTTTTATATGCAATATGCTAGTTCAATAGTATATAACAATTAGTTCAAACTTTGACCTGTGGAGGGCAGTAATACACTTAGCAGTGTCTACACTGCCAGAATTCTAATAGAGGTGAAGAAGAAGAAGAGAGCTAGTTCAAGATGAGCATTTAAGGTTAAAACTTATATAATTTTCAATTTTTTTCAGAAAATGAGCGATGGTTTCACTAGATAAGACCCTTATTTCTCATCTGGGATCATGTAGAACAATTTGAAGCTGCAGTGAAACTAATTTTGACCTTCAACTGTTTGGTGCCCATTTAAGTCCACTATAAGGAGAAAAATCCTGGAATGTTTTCATCAAAAACTTTAATTTCTTTTCGATTGAAGAAAGAAAGACATGAACATCTTGGATGACATGGGGGTGAGTAAATTATCAGGAAAAGTTTATTTAAAAGTGGACTAATGTCTGAGTATTATGAGAGAATTAATTCAACAGGTTCGGTCCAAACACATGGAACAAAATAACAGCATAAAATATATATTAGGACGATAATTACTTGACTGATAAACATTACTTGTGTTTTTAAACCATAAGGACTATGTGAAGACAGGAAGGCACTATGTTTTATTATAAAAGCTTCCATTTTTTTTATTTTTAATATGAAGGACAAGATATCTTTACGTTTCCTATCAACAGTGTAAATAATTAACTGCATTACTATAATAATTCTAAAAATTCATAAAATCATAGTGTTTCCCACAGGATTTTGTGGATATATGTGGTGGGTGGGCCTCGCTCCCTCTGTGGGTCCAGAGGCATGTCCCCCATAAGAAAATTTGTACATTTTAAAGTAAAATGAATCAATATGGTGCACTTTGAGAGTTCAAAATGAAGATCTCCTACCTATATTCAGTGTGCAAATTGACAAAGAAAAATTCCTGAACTTGTACCTGAACTTTAAAGGGGACTCCAACCTCTTTTCATGTGACAATTTTGCTGTGAGCATTTCAGATTTATCCACACACTGATCAACACTGGAGCTTTTTAAAGGATTAGTTCACTTTCAAATGAACATTAGCCCAAGCTTTACTCACCCTCAAGCCATCCTAGGTGTATATGACTTTCTTCTTTCTGATGAACACAATCAGAGAAATATTAATAAATATCTTGACACGTCTGGGCTTTATAATGGCAGTGAATGGAGTTCAATGAGTATGAGCTGAAGATAGTGCTTCCATCCTCATCCATCCATCATAAATATGTGCTCCACATGGTTCCCAGGAGTTAATAAAGGCCTACTGAAGCGAAGCAATGCATTTGTGTAAAAAAAAAATATATACATATTTAAACAAGTCAAATGTTGAGCTTCTGCCAAAATGCCTTCATATTCAACGTATGCAGAAAGTGTTGCACCCAATGTTTTGAAGTCCCTGGGCCAGTGGAACGACAAAACAGAGAAACTGTGCGCATTTATTGGTAGAAATAGACAGGGTTTGATAATTCTCTTAATTTAGTGGTAGGTGTTTCCTTCAGATTTAGGAGATGTAAACAGGGCAGCCTGAGTTATGTAAGTAGAGTGGCCTGTTCTTCTGTTTTGTCTCACTTGTCGTTCCTGCAAACTCCACGGTTTCACTCATTTCTTTTGCTTAGCTAAGCATTTTCTGACTTTGCATTTTCTCATAACACAAATCAGAGAGACTTTGTTAATTTGTTTCTATTTGAGTGTTTCCTATTAGGCTGATGCTATTTTCACTGTGACCCACGTAGATTAAGCTCACTGGAAACTCTTTACATTTGAAACAATACAGTATTGTTTTGTTGATTTTTAGGGGGCTCGATTCCAGGTTTTTTGGAGTCGACTCCAACTCCCAACTCCCACTGTAGGAGTTGATGGAATCAACTCGACTCCATTTACTGTACATCAGAACAGCGTCATAAATAAGGCAAGATGGCAGTCCTTACACACTTAATTATTTATTTTTTCCTGACACAAAGCCTCAAAGCGATAGTTCACCCAAAATTGAAAATGTGATTTTTATCTGCTTACCCCCAGCGCATCCAAGATGTAGGTGACTTTGTTTCTTCAGTAGAACACAAATGATGATTTTTAACTCCAACCGTTGCAGTCTGTCAGTCAAATAATGCGAGTGAATGGGAACTCTATCAATAAGAGTCGAAAAAACTTGCATAGACAAATCCAAATTAAACCCTGCGGCTCGTGACGACACAATGATGTCCTAAGACACGAAACGATCGGTTTGTGCGAGAAACCGAACAGTATTTATATAATTTTTTACCTCTAATACACCACTATGTCCAACTACATTCAGCATTCGGTTAGTGAGGTCTGATCGCGCTCTGACAACGGCAGTGATGTCTCGCGCATATACTTCAATGAGTGCTAGACATCACTGCTGTTGTCAGAGCGCGATCAGACCTCACTAAGTGAATGCTGAAGGCAGTTGGACATAGTGGTGTTTCAAAGGTAAAAAATAATATAAATACTGTTCGGTTTCTCGCACTGGGGGTAAGCAGATAAACATCAAATTTTCATTTTTGGGTGAACTATCCCTTTAATATCCCCTCAATAAAACAACACGTTTAGTGTGGCTGTCCAAATTAGTCCAATTTAGCGATGACTTGATGAGTAGGCCTATCAATTTTGCTACCTAGCCAATTGCTGATACCTAACTTTACAGAGAGAAAAGTCACGAAAAACACCTGTGGTCGAATATTATGTCAGAATTAAATGAACGAGAAAGAAGGTTTTTTTAAGAATTCATTATAATGGTCGGGTGATGGCGTTAAACGCACATGATCATCATCTTAAATGTCCACATTATAAAGCTCTTTAGATGTTTAAAAGAAGACTTTGTTTTCATCACTTTACTTTAAGCAGTTAAAGACTGTAGTAAAAAGATGTAGTATGATACTGTGCAGATCTTAAGTAAACAATGTCAAGAAAGTATGATTTATGAAATTATGGGATATATAACCAATTATACCTTATGTAGATACAGGTCCTTCTCAAAAAATTAGCATATTGTGATAAAGTTAATTATTTTCCATAATGTAATGAAAAAAATTAAACTTTCATATATTTTAGATTCATTGCACACCAACTGAAATATTTCAGGTCTTTTATTGTTTTAATACTGATGATTTTGATCTCAAAAAATTAGCATATCATGAAAAGGTTCTCTAAACGAGCTATTAACCTAATCATCTGAATCAACTAATTAACTCTAAACACCTGCAAAAGATTTCTGAGGCTTTTAAAAACTCCCAGCCTGGTTCATTACTCAAAACCGCAATCATGGGTAAGACTGCCGACCAGAAGGCCATCATTGAAACCCTCAAGCGAGAGGGTAAGACACAGAAAGAAATTTCTGAACGAATAGGCTGTTCCCAGAGTGCTGTATCAAGGCACCTCAGTGGGAAGTCTGTGGGAAGGAAAAAGTGTGGCAAAAAACGCTGCACAACGAGAAGAGGTGACCGGACCCTGAGGAAGATTGTGCAGAAGGACCGATTCCAGACCTTGGGGGACCTGCGGAAGCAGTGGACTGAGTCTGGAGTAGAAACATCCAGAGCCACCGTGCACAGGCGTGTGCAGGAAATGGGCTACAGGTGCCGCATTCCCCAGGTCAAGCCACTTTTGAACCAGAAACAGCGGCAGAAGCGCCTGACCTGGGCTACAGAGAAGCAGCACTGGACTGTTGCTCAGTTTTGCATGTCATTCGGAAATCAAGGTGCCAGAGTCTGGAGGAAGACTGGGGAGAAGGAAATGCCAAAATGCCTGAAGTCCAGTGTCAAGTACCCACAGTCAGTGATGGTCTGGGGTGCCATGTCAGCTGCTGGTGTTGGTCCACTGTGTTTTATCAAGGGCAGGGTCAATGCAGCTAGCTATCAGGAGATTTTGGAGCACTTCATGCTTCCATCTGCTGAAAAGCTTTATGGAGATGAAGATTTCGTTTTTTCAGCACGACCTGGCACCTGCTCACAGTGCCAAAACCACTGGTAAATGGTTTACTGACCATGGTATTACTGTGCTCAATTGGCCTGCCAACTCTCCTGACCTGAACCCCATAGAGAATCTGTGGGATATTGTGAAGAGAAAGTTGAGAGACGCAAGACCCAACACTCTGGATGAGCTTAAGGCCGCTATCGAAGCATCCTGAACCTCCATAACACCTCAGCAGTGCCACAGGCTGATTGCCTCCATGCCACGCCGCATTGAAGCAGTCATTTCTGCAAAAGGATTCCCGACCAAGTATTGAGTGCATAACTGAACATAATTATTTGAAGGTTGACTTTTTTTGTATTAAAAACACTTTTCTTTTATTGGTCGGATGAAATATGCTAATTTTTTGAGATAGGAATTTTGGGTTTTCATGAGCTGTATGCCAAAATCATCAGTATTAAAACAATAAAAGACCTGAAATATTTCAGTTGGTGTGCAATGAATCTAAAATATATGAAAGTTTAATTTTTATCATTACATTATGGAAAATAATGAACTTTATCACAATATGCTAATTTTTTGAGAAGGACCTGTATATATAATATATATATATATAATGTCTATTTATATATGTGTATATGCATGTATGTATGTATGTGGACATATATATGTGCGTGTGTGTATGAATATATACATATGTTTTAAGCAATTTATTAATTACTTTGAACTGCTGCTGTATGATCTATATGAAGGACTTTAAAGCCCTGACTTACATGTATATCTAGTATACAAGTACGCTTCTCCTTTCTACTTATCATTATCATATATACATCTAGAGTCTTTCCCTTTTTTCCCCCTCCCCATTCTTTCTTTCTTCCTTTTTTTTTTTTTTTTTTTACTAATTATAATTTTGTCTAACTTTATTTTTTTTTTTTTTTATTATCCAGTTTTCATTTCTCTTCATTCCTTTCTTTGTGTGGACATCAGTAAAAAAGAACCCACAGCAAGACTGGATTTAATAGGGGAAACTGCAAAAGCGCAAGTAAAACAAACGATTACACTAAAGGTCTTATAGGTTTGGAACGACATGAGTAATTAAGTAATTAATGACAGATTTTTCATTTTTGGGTGATACCCCAATTTATGCTGTTTTTTTATGTTTTATTCATCAAAGAATCCTGGAAAAAAAAGTATCACAGGTTATAAAATATTAAGCAGCACAACTGTTTCCAACATTTCTAATAATCAGCATATTAGAATGATTTCTAAAGGATCAGGCGATACAAAAGACAGTTTTGCCTCACAGACATTAATTATATTTTGAAGTATATTAAAATAGAAAACCATTATTTTAACTGTAATAATATTTTTACCATATTACTATTTTTTCCATATTTTTAACCATGGTACCATGAGAACAGGGAATGAAGCACTGCATCTAACATGCTATGGGGAATGCCTCCTTGGGAACCTGTGTATGAAATGCTATCAAATCATGAAAATCGTATTGGCCGGCAACAACTTATAACGTCACCCGAACACACATAAGGGGAACTAGAGAACAAGTCATCCACTTATTGTCTGAAGGGACTGTTCAGCAGGCGGCCCCAAGGCATAGCAGGGAGACGCAGTGTCTCGTTCCCTGTTCTCAGGGAACCATGGTTACATTCATAACCTGTGATGCTCCCTTTCGAAAAGGAAACTCACACTGCATCCTGGAACTTTTCTCTCAGCCCACTGTCACTTTGAAGCTCTATTAACTCCATCTGAAGGTGACGAGGTGCACTGTCGACAGTGGCGGTCAAAGGATTGGCAAATATGGCAAAGGCTGATTGCTGTGTTTTAAAGTCAGAGAAGCACCGATCAAACTCATTAATTAACCAGCTTACTTTGGTAGCCAACTGAGTACATGAAAAAGCATAGGGATCTGAGGCTGAGATACTCAGACAAACAGGAAAGTGTATAAGATTATCAGTTATGTCACACAAAATACACAGCCAGTTTGGATCTGACAGTTCAGGCAAGGGTTTTCCTTTACTTTGAATGAAAAGAGCAATGTATTCAACTATATATAAAATATTATAGAAATATAAATATCAAACTTTTTTCTGAACGGTATTAGAAATTTACTGATCGTGCATTCTCATTACTGCTGTCTGTCTTGGCATAATAAAAATTAACACAAACTGTCAAAAAATGCCTTAAAAGTAGAAATTCAAGCGCAAGTAGTAAAAATAAACAGAAATACTCTGAATTGGCCATTACGCTTTTTTGGCTAAAGGTTGCAGGGTTGCCTTCCAGTGGCTTTGATGTCAGGACACCGGTTAACATTAACAAGTCGGTTTTCCTCATGCATTATTTGAAAAAGACTTCAAAGGAGACAGGCAGATCGAGTGAAAGACTGGATCTTTTTTTTTTTTTTCCCTGATCAGGTAGGGTACAAGTGATTTTAAAACATTTAAACCGGTTCTAAGTTGACGATTGTGGCTGTACTTTCGTTGTTTAAATAATTTATTTATTTGTATTTTATTTATTGATCACTCTGAATCGTTTTACGAATGTTTATCCACATTTCCATCCGCATTCCATCCACGGTGTGAAACAAACTCAATATTAAACAGATCAAACATAACCCTGACATATTATAACATACATATATACCTCTAAACAAAATAATGAAAATTTAAAACAGCATCAATTATCCAGCTCACAGTAAAATGTTGAAATACATCAATGAATTATTAAATGCAGTTTTAAACTTTTTCTTTTTTATATAATTTGGTCACAATATTGACAAAGTAAATAAATCCACATGTTAGAAAACTAGGCTATATCACTGTTCCTATTCAGACCCACCTAAAAATCCAACTTTTCTGTTGTTTTATTTATTTAATGGCATAATGCACACTACATTTCCCACAATCCCTCCTGGCTCACACCTGCACACACTTCACAATCATCCACACCTGCTATCATTCTCCCTCATCAGATCCACTCCATTTAAGCAGTCTAACCCCAGTTCACTCTGTTTGGTCTCGTCGTTCTACACTGAACTTTACTTGATCAGTTATCCATTATGCTCTCTGACACCTCCAAATGATCAGATTCTGTTAATAATGCAAATCAACAATTGATTTAAAATCTTAATAATCTAAAATTTGAGGACCATGTTGAGTTAATATATTTAAATATTTGAGATTTTTATATTCACTGTATACCAACAATATAACTTTTAAATGTTCTCTTAGTTCTTTTCCAAGTTCCCTAAACCACTACCACTTCCTCCTGTTCTTCCTTCTCAACTCGCTCGTCAGATTATAGTTTTCACACTCTTGCCTATTAACTAGAAGTTATAGACCATAATAAACATAGTAAACAACATTTTGACTTGATTGCTAAGAAATGAAACCATTCATTAATCAAAACCTACCTGCAGTTATTTTTCTTTTGTATAATGGGAACATCACGTATAGTTCATCCTGAGGATCCTTTTCCATTTGAATGATTTTTTCTTTCTTTAGTATTTGGTCAACTAATCATTTTCTTTAACTCTATTCTTTTATCGGGATCTCTACCCTCCATATTCCTTCCCTTCTCACACAAAAGTTTCATCCACATTTTTTTGCGAATTAAAGCAAATCTGTCATCTCTCAAGAGAAAACAGTCTTTTTCTTTTACAGAAAAAAACACTTTAGGCTGTGTGTCCAGTTGTTTTATTCTCTTTCACTTCTGCATTGTCAATTTCTGACAAACACCCAGTGACCTGTTCCAGAGAACTTTTCTTGATTTTCTTTTTCCGTCCCTCATACATTTCTTGATTTGGTGCAGGTACTTTTCAAAAGTTGGAAATTTCATTTAAGTAATGGTTAAAGTGTCTGACGTCTTTATGAAGATGAGATCAGTTCAGGTACACAGGACAACACTTGCCATAACAAGTCAGCACCGCACTTGACAAAGTGTTTCATTAGTTTTTGAGCAAACTGACTCCAGCGCTATGGACATGGCTACAGGCAAGGACATGAAGTGCTTGTATCTTTTTAAGGGAATAACACATTTTTTAGTACCACTGGTCCTGTGTATAGCAAAAACTGCTATAGTTCAGTGGCCTTCCACCTGTCAAGTTCATGTCATCCCCGGGGATGCTGTGCAAATTCACTAGAAAAAATCTCTCTTGGTGCATTTAGTTTTTAGGATATCCCATCCTTTTCTCTCACAGATAAACGGCAGTGATTTTGGGCCATGCATCTAACTACTCCCAAGATGACCATGTGCATGTAATCTTACACAAATGATCTTACACATGGAATTGCTGCTGCATTTAAAGGGCTGACACCATTTTTGGTGGCTGCTGTACTCCATTCTGAAAGCTTCATCTGTTTGAAAAGTGCATTCCTGTTCATTGAATACTATTCTTCCCTTGACATGACTGTCTCTGATTACACATCTTTCACAACTACAATATAAATTATGATTCTTAATGCATTTTAGATATGCCCTTGCTGGCACATCACAGACAGAGCTTCAATATAGATGGTGTAAGTCTGGCCTTATACAGCCAATTATGATAGACTTATCCCATTGTATTTGAGATTTTGGTACTCAGTCAAAAAGTCAGAAACATACTCATCAAGGGGACTAGGCTTCTTTTGCCCACTAAAGATGGCAACAATAAATGGATCAAAATAGCTAAACTTTGCCAGTATTGCTACAACTGCTTTTTAAAAAGCAGAATCCCATCACTGTTTACACTGAGGTGTACAACATTATTCTTAGCCGTAGTGCATGTACTGCCCACCACATTTAGCAACAGATGCTTTATTTTGTGGTGTAGAAAGAAGTGTCCTGGCTTCCACAGAAAAAGGTTTCTATGCTTTAGTTTAAACAATAACTGATTCACAGATCTGTGAGTGGATTTTTTTATGTCCCAATGACTCACCTGCCAAGTTTACATTCAATTCATCATTTAGTAGGGGTGTGATTAGACATTATTTTTACAGTATTTTTCAGAAATCCTTATTGACGAAATACATGACTAGAAGAATAAAAACTGATACTAATAACTAATCATCTTGTAATGAATGTCATTTCAGTTGTACTTTGAGTATGAATTATCATATAACATTAAAAGACAACAATACTCAAAAACTGTAAAAGTTTTGCTAGAAACTTGTCTGACTTGTTCTTTTCTTTGTCAGATTTGTCTGTTGTGCAACGAATCCTCTGCCATGGTCTTGTCCGTCATCTTGTCACTTTTCACTGTTAGCACAGGTGCATGTGTAAGGATTGTTTATGGTAGGGCTGCACAATATATCATTTTAGCATTGAAATCGTGATGTGTGCATCCACGATAGTCACATTGCAGGATGTGCGATGCCTAGTAGGGATCGTTAATCCATACGGACCAGACACCACGGTTCAAAATGCAGGTGATTTCTCTGATTAACTGCAAAGTTTAACCATCATACAATAAAAGTTTATCATTTTGAATGTGTTTTTAGATCCTGTCAGTTTAAACATTCAAGAGATTTTAAGCCATTTGAGCGCACAAAGATGCGAAAGAGAACTCTATTCTGAACATGCGGCTGTTAGGTTCACGTGAACACCGCATGCTGTTCTCTTCTACGTCTACTTGTGCCTATTTTGCCTTGAAATGTCCCTTTTTGAAATAAATGTCATGCATGATAAATATACGTTCAAGTACAATTTATTTATGGCACCACAATTATTTTTTTTTTTCTACAATTGTAAATGTTTCTGAGTGGATTAGAGTGGGATTGCAATGTTATTGTCAGGGTTATACCTGTTTTGAGTTTTTGATCTGTTACCATGTCAGTTCTTCGTACCTCGCTAAATACATCTGAGATGATTTGACAGACGCTAGATCTTCTAATCGTGATAACTGATATCTGGCTAATTTGGTTCTTCAAACGAATTTGTGGAAGGGATTCAAATATCGGGATTAAGTTGTCTGAGATTACTGCACGTTCACGTGTTCGTTGAAAAGGGCAGATGTATCGATACTCAAAACCACGATCAGCAATGCAGCGATTGGCTGGCATCAAGACAGCAACATAATGACATATGACACCTGACGAAAAACTTGACAAATTTCTGGACCTTTATAATGAAACAGCCAAGCAAACAAAATGACATTACGACATAAATGTTAAAATAGATAAATGAAATGTGCACTTTTTTTTTTTTTTTTTTATTACATGGTTCCCAATAATTTAGATTCATATGCTTTTGTACAATCGTACGTTTTATTTCACGTTGTAATTCGCGGTTCTCTTTTGCTCAGTTTCAGCCACTTGTTTGTTCCCATGGTTACCCTCATTGAGTTCGTTTGTCCCAGCTGTGTCTCTTTAATTATCTTGTTAGCTTACCTTGTATTTAATTATCTTGTCTTTTTCCTTGTATTTAAACCCTGTGTTTCTCTCAGTTCTGTCCTCTTCAATGTTTATCAGATAAATATTATAGTCGGTTGTTCCGTTCCCAGTTCTAAGTGTTTTATGGAGTTTTGAGTTTGTTTAAAGAAAGAAAGCTACTGCATCAAGATCCTGATTATATTCGTTTGTGCTGGAACCGTGACAGTTATTTTTACTTGTACCATGTCCAATATTTAATATTCCTTAAAGTAACTAAACAAGTGATAAAATGTGTGAAAATGCCCTATAAAACAGTTTCAGACATTTTAAATGCCCCAAATGGTGCAGCTATGTTCCCTGCATGTCAGTTTAATTTTGTCCCTTATAGAGTGCCCCAGGGATGACGTGTTTTTGTAGGCCAACACGGAAGTTAGTGGCGCACAGGTTCCCTCGGTTGAAAGCCTATGCATTTTTCCCATAGACTTTTGGAAAATCGCAGAAAATAAAGGCCTTTGCACACTGAGCCCGAAATTTTCGCATGCGTTTTTTCGTATTCGCAATCCTAAAAATTCGTCACGCACAGAGACCTTGCACACTGAGTCCGATGCGTATTAATGAATGCGTTGCGAAAAAATCGCAAAACAAATCGCAAAACAATACAAAATGAAGTCTTCAAGCAGTGAGCACGATTAGTTGTCTCCTCTCTTCTTAAAAAGAGAAAAAGAAAGAGGAAATATTGGGTCCATTCAATCCCGAGATTGCATAGAGAGAAAGGAGAGTTCACCTCATCAAGGAGCTGCGGGATTATCCGAGCGTTTCAAAGTTTACTTCAGGATGTCAGTGGCTCTGTTTGATGCTTTACTACTGGCACAATCTGTCTTTATATTCGGTCTCTTTGTATTCCTCACGTTGTTTGTCATTCAGTGCTGTAGACGACGTGGATCAACTTGTCAGATGGCATTCTGGATTTTTGCGTTCGCGTACGGTGGCTCTGAATTGTCAGAACGTCTCTCAAAATGCGTGCCACGGATGCGAAAAACGCAGAAAATCGAACCTGATCCGAATATTTTTTTGACGGACGAAAGTTTCGGAGGCAGTGTGCAAACGCGATTGACATAACGTGAGGTCGAATTTATTTTTTAACGTGCGAAAGTTTCGCATGCGAATTTCGGACTCAGTGTGCAATGACCTTAAGCTCTGTGTTTAACAAAGGGTTATGACACTTACACGTTTTGTCTATCAAGATAATCTTTACAAGTGAACACAACATTTATAGATTTTGAAGCCTAAATAAAGTCGTCAGATATAAAAGGATAACAGTAGGCTATAAATGGACTACAGCACACCATGGTCGCGGATCAACGTCGTCACCACCAAGCTTCCTCAAACTGTATTTAAAAAAACAACTTTATTTAAAAACATGCTCGCTGATTATGATCTGTGCTGTTATGAATACTTTTCCACTTTTTCATGAGAAATGCTGTCCAAATGTCCCGTTTTTAATGATGACGTCTAAAGTCCCCGCCAAAGGAAGTAGTCCCTTTTAGCAATTTGTTAGCAAATTTTAAGACACAGTAAAAGTTTAAAAAATCACAAGCGGGTTATAACTGGTGTGTTTTATGTCATAGATCAAAACGTGAAAATATTTAGAGGCTTTGTTAACCACAGACCTTATTTCAGGCGATTTAGCAAAAACCCATTCAAAAAACCCATAGACTTGACGGCGTTGGAACCGGAAGTCCTAAAATGCTAACTTGCTTCCGGGTTTTGCCTACAAAAATGCGTCAACCCTGGGGCACTCTATTGTTTAAGGTTCATGGTGAAGTACCCCCTCAAGGTAAAAAGGCTTCCAAGGCAGGATTTTCAGAAGCAGTTAAAAAAAAATAGTTGTGTTATGCTCCAGACAGAGGGTGGCAGTGGCAGGAGATCATCTGTTCTTTAATTGTTGGATAACTTCTAAAATCTTGATATTTTGTGTATCAACCATTGTCTGTTACAGTAATTGCAGTTCATTAGAAAATAGTATATCCCAGTTTAGGATTTTTTTTTTTTAATCTAATATATATAATAACTAATTTTGTTCATACATTTCTCTTAATTATTCTAAAAATACTGATAAATTGATAAAATTTATACATGTATAAAATTGATACATGTATAAAATTACCTAATTTGCTCTTGAAGTAATATAGCTTCCAGCTATATAGCTTTTATTTTATTCTATAAAGAACTTGTTATACTGTTTCTTATATTTTTCTACTTTATTTTAATATTTTGGATTTAGTACTGTTACGTGTCTGATTGTCACTGTTTACTTATGATGTAACATTGTGTGGAGCAAAAGTTGTGTGAAGTGCTCTCTCTATCTCTCTCGCTCTCCCCCTGTTGCTCCGTGCTGATTGTTATGAAACAGGTGCAGCTGTTTATCTGGGTGGAGCCGGAAATCGTTTGGTGGATAAAGCTTTGGAGCGGAGACTGTTCGGGGAGTTCCCTCTCCTGCCTCCTGTTGTTGAACTGGCCGAGTGTGTGTGACGCTGCTGGATTAGCCTTTAAAGTACATCCTGGTGTGGAGTACAAAATTGTTAGCGGTATAGGCCGGTAAATGTTCAATTGCCCTTTTCCATGCAGGCCGTGCTAGTGGGAGGTCCTATTTTTGTTTAATTACTATTTTCTCCTGTTTATTTTGTTAGCAGGGAGGTAAGACTTATGTTTTTCATTTGTTATCTCTTTTCCAGGGAAGGTCCTTAAAAGTAGTAAGAACCCCTTCTTTTGTTTGTTGTTTTGGCCGACCCACTGACTTCAAGTCATCCCTCTTCTTTTTTCTTCATTATTTAAGAAATAAACAACCTTCCTATCTGACGCAACTGGTGATATTGTGGTGTTTGTGGGAGCAGGAGACGGGACTCCGGGCGACACGTTACAATGTGTCGCTCTATGTTACGACCGTAAGCTGTGTTTGTGGAATGCGTAACAAGTACTTTGTTTACATTTCCATATATTATAATTTTTCTAATCTTGTATTATCTTCAATTTTGTTGTACTGTTTCTGCTGTTAATTTTTCTGTTTTAATTGTATTTAGCATTTTGTTTACATTTATTTAATCTTTTATTTGTTAATTTTGTTGTACTATTTCGGCTGTTTGTATTTTCGTTTTATATATCTGTGTTATTCACAATTATATTTCTTTATATGTTTTATATTGTTTCTAGTGTGAACTAGTTTAATAAATAAACCAAAAAAACAGACTGACTGAGATTTATAGAATTGCTTACTATATTTATAATATGAATAAGAGTATAAATTTGAATAAGGTAATAATAGAATAGAATTGCTATTCAATAAATTCAACTAAATTCATACCTTTATAATTAAGTTTATTTAAAAAAAAATATTTAACAATAAAAAAAAAATAGAAAGAAAAATAGATTTAATTCTTTAGAATGCTAATAAATCATTAAAAAAAAAACCCACAACCTTTATAAAAATAAAGTACTTTGGGACAATTAACATGGCCTTAATGAAGGCAGATAAACCTGAAATAAGGTCCTGATTTATTAATGTGACCTTTATGAGGGCAAAAATGTTCTTAAACAAAAGAATAGTCTTTAAATGTTCTAAAATACTTATTTAGGACACTTTATATGTCCTTTATATAGGACAAATAAACCTTTTGAAATAAAGAACATTCATTGTGGACTATTTACACAATCTTTATTGAATACAAATAAATGTTAATAGAATAAAATAAAATAGAAAGAAACAAAGGATATGTACAATATTTACAAACAAAACTATTTACAGTGAAGGATTTCCTTCATTCCTCTTCTCTTTTAGTGTCTTTTCCTCTGCCGTGGCACAGAAGTAGAAGCTGCCCACCCTGGTGTGCCCAAACTCTTTTTTTCTGGGCTGCCCACATTCGAGTGCATGTGTACTCTTTTTCGTGCAGGTTGCTGGGAACGGGGCAAGCCCTTGCTCTTGAGCTAAAAACTCTGCTGCCTTCCTCTTCCTTCACAGAGTTGTTCTGCTCATGGTTGTTCCTGCCGCTGGAGCAGACAGAGCGGGTGCTGATGCAGGGGGAGGAGGTCGCTGCCCACGTGGCATGGCCTGACCTGACAAATCAGGGTTTTCAACATAGGAGGAAAGGCTGAAGTGATGACCCAGGTGTAGAGGGCATTGACGTCATCTGCCTGGCTACAGGAAGCTGGGTGCGAGACACCATGCAGATTTGAAGTAAGGGCACACTCAGAGCCAGCACATCTGCCTCCAGCTTCTTCCTGTAGTTGTTGTATATATTTTATTTTATTTCTCTAGGTCACGTCACTGTATTTATTAATTGTATTCTTTTATTATTGTGCTATGTATTTGTGCTTGGATCACTTGCGGGCTGCTTAAATAAAGTAATTAATGTATTAGTAGAGTAAAGTTACAATATTTTGAGAGTGAGAGAGAGTATGTGTGTGTGTGTGTGTGTGTGTGTGTGTGTGTGTGATTATCTGCGTCTGTTAGTTTTCATTCTTTAGGTCAAGTCAATGTAACCTGCAGTGGAGTTGCTTAAAAATCCCCACCACTAACACACAGACCAGTTCCTTAATACCAGGTACACTAATATTATTTTTCAATAAATAATGTTTTAAATTATATTTAATGAACAATAAGTCACATTTGTACAATAGCAAACAGACAAGCAAATAATTCATTCAAAAGTACAAAGGTTAAACAAAAATATAAAGTTATGAAATGTAACTTTGCCCTCAGTCAAAACTATTTGATCAGGAAACAAATAACAAATAATTTGTAATATCATTTACGCTATCTACATTACATTTACATGTGTAGTCACCAAATACTGCTAGATGCAAATATTACTGCTTCAAACCAAGGAGCCAGAGGAGTTTCTTAAAGCATTGTGGGACCCCAGATATCAGCCTATAGATGTTGAGCAGAGGGATGGTGAGGAAAGTCTGTGACATACAGTGCAGGATTCTTTAAAGTAGGCCATGGAAGGAGCAGCTTTCACATGAACTTCAGGGACGGCCAAGAGAGGAATTCTGACCATTATATGCAGCTCTGACTAAAGCTATGACAGAGAATTTTTGTAAGTAATATCGACAGATGCTTATATTATTGCCACGAGCCAAGGGTTGCCAGCCAAGGCATGGAGGGAGGAATGCCACTTGTGTCAGGCCACCAGATAATATGCTGACTCCAAACTTTCCATGTCATTTGCTCTATTTATATATTCCTCTTCATGTCTTATTCTGTGACCTGAAAAAAAAGGTTACAGTCTACATTATTTACAATTAGAAGATATCTCTTTTCACAATACACACCAATAAATAAACTGATAAAAACAAAAATACATAGGCAACATTCTTAAAGAACAGAAATTGTTAGGGGGGGAAAAATAGGGAAAACATTTTTTTAAACATTTTTAAATAAAAAGACAAATATATCTTAACCCTCTGGAGTCTGAGGCTGATTTGGGGCCTGGAGAAGTTTTGACATGCCCTGACATTTGTGCTTTTTTCAGTTGTTCATAAACATATTAATGACACAAGTGTCATTACACTGTATTCAGCACAAACTAGGCTACCATAATATGTGAGGAACATGTGTGTACATGTTTGTGTTTTTGAAGGAATAACGTTTATGCGTGGTTACTGAAAAAACAAAAAACTTAAGTCACTGATATAAGGCCAATAAAAGTATATTAAATCTGTGTTCACAAGACTTTTGGGTATTGAAGGTTGTAGACTAGAGTTTTTACTTCAAAATTATGTAAAAATTATGCTGACTACTCTTTCATTTATAACAATATACTGATTTAGTTTTGTAAGACACTTTTTGCCAAGAAACACGGTATGCGAGGAGGCGTGAATCTCCATGAATAATGGCTCATTCTCACCTGTGAAGACAAAAGAATTGAATAGTAATGACCTGAAAAGACTTGCATATTAATGAGGCATTTCAGTCAGGTAGGCTGTGAAAAAAAACTTCTGTGATGTCTCAAGCTCATCATGGTATATGAAACATACAGAAAAATGTTATTACAATATAAAATAATGGTTTTATATTATACTTTAAAATATAATGTATTTCTGTGATGCAAAGAGTCTGAATATAGGCTTTTAGTTTAAAAGCATGCACATTTGGAGAAATATAGGATTCTCATATGTTTATGTCAATTTTCTATACAGAGGAGTTATTTTTTATTTAATATTCATTGTTATTACTATGAGCGCTGGTGTTTGCAATTCATACTGCAGCCGGAGGGCGCTCTGTGCATTTTAGTCCACAAATTCACCTAAGAAGAAGACGATATTCCATGAATGGTGTTTACCAATTCATACTACAGCCGGAGGGCGCTAAAGAAACAAAAACTCACTTAAAACTTATCAATAGAAGAAAACAAACAGGAATTTACTGCATGTCTTCCAGAGATCGCTAACCATGGCTTTTTCATCCAGATAAACAATTTTCAAGGCAATAAATACACGATTGAGATGATGAATGCATGTGTTGTCTCTGAATTTGCCTGTGAATAGCGCTGGCTCCGTGGGCGTGGCCGCATTAGCGGATAATGAGCTGAATCACGGACTTCTGACATGGCTCTCTTTTCATACAGATTACATAAACACAGAATGTTTGTTTTCGATTTGACTTGCACGATTTAAAACCTGGCATTTCAACGTTTTGTTAGACATAAGTATGACTTTTTTGTGATTAGTATTCACTAAGTTACACTTCATTTTCTGAGAACTATCAGATTGGACTTCGTTCAGAGGGAGATGAGAGATCACGCATCATGTTAGTTTTCTTTATTTTACAAAAAGCATAACATTTTGTTTTTACTCTGAGTGTATACAAATAAAAGGAAATATTCTATAGTTTCAATTGACGTATTACTTATGTCTCTATGACAACAAATGACAGAGTATTTTAAGTCTGTTTTGCTGCAATGTGAAAAAAAACCTGCAAAACGCGCCGGCGCGTTTTTAGACCTCAGAGTGTTAAATCATTTGTTGCTGATTTCAGGCTCAATACCTTAAACCAGTGTTTCTCAACCACATTCCTGGAGGCCCACCAACACTGCACATTTTTGCACCATCTACATATTAAGTCTAATTTAAAATACATGTTGATCCAGATCATGATCTTTCAAAACTATTTTTAGCTAACATGATTTCCATGCCTTGTCATACCATGCGAATGTTTAAGTTAGATGTTGAGTCCTTTGAGAAAGAAAGCATCTTTAAAACTGGAAGGCATGGTTTGTGCTATACAACTATGTTTTCTTTTTCTTCTTTAAAACAAAATAACTGACATTTCCAGACATGAAAACGTTTTTGCCTATGGTAAGCTTCGTAATTTATAACTTGTGTCTTAACCTGCATCTGAGTAGAATGATTATAGACAGTGGTCCTACTACTTTTTTATTAGTAGTAGAAATTAGTAGGAAAAAAAATGTATTGGTACCTTGCAAATAAATACACCACATGAAGTCCCATCTCTTTGAATGCCCTTTGGACGATGATCCTCCAAAAACTGAATTAAATGGTCAATGTTGATTTTGGGAATTTGTTTCCACTTCAATCATCCACCACATCAATGGATTCCCCCTCCACTTATTATAACTGTATATGGATCCAAATAATCTTAGTTTAAAAAAAACCCTGACTTTTAATGCATTCTGCAATGCATTCCTCTGTCACAATGTCCTCCACACTTTCATTGATCTATATAAAGAAAATAGATTTTATTGGCATTTGCAGGAATAAAAACTTCAAATAAGTTAAATGTATTGTGCTTACCTCATAATTGTCTGGCACCTCTCGTGGATACCTTGTCTCACAGCAAAACATTAAAAAGTAGGGCGAGGATTTGGTGATTACTTGCTTGCTCAAAGACATGAAAAACAAGTCTTATGGTTTAATTAAATGTACCTGATAAATGACTAAATATACTATGAACAGACAAGATCAGATCAATTCTTCATCTACCATTCATGTACTATGTTTTATCATAATCATGGTCTCTTTCATACCTCTAAATTGTGCCATTTAATCTTTCAACCAGTCCATTGGTTTGCAGGTGATAAGGGGCACATAAACTTCTTTTAATTAGTTGGTAGACACCAATATTGATCTATACAAACCAACACCAGACCATATTGATCATACAAACCATCAAAAAACTGTAATTATTAATATTTTTCCAATTGTTCAAATTTTAAATAAGTACATCTCTAACCTTGTTCACAAATTCTGTGCCTTGATCAGTCAAAAGTCTTTTTGGGGCACCAAATCTGTAAAACAGCTTGACAATGCAGGCTGTTACCTCCTCAGCTCTTTTAGTCTTTAGTGGCAAAGCCTCACACCACTTTGTGAAATAGTCTACCATTACACAAATGTACTGGTAGCCCTCTTTAGTTGCTGTGACCTTTCCCACTAAATCCATGCCAACAATGTCCCATGGTTCAGCCACCTGACAAAAAAAAACACATACTCGAGATGCATTATTACTTTCTTAAAGTAAGAATATTCTTTACACAAACACACAGCATACCTCAATAGTTGTATATTCAGCTTTGTTCTTACTTTCTTGCTTGTTTTTTTCTGGTATGCTGCACAGTGCAAAACCTAAAAAATGTTACATTTTAGTTTGATAATACTAGGAAAGTATTGAGACAAAGTCAATCAATTGCACTCACCCAGGTTTTAATATCAATGGTCTTGACAGGCCAATAAAACCTTTTTACTAATGGCATCAGATGTCTTCTGAACACCACAGTCTGCACCAGTCGGACTACTGTGGAACTCCTCCTGTTTAATTCAAAACTTTGGTCCAGTACATCCTCTCCTCTTCACCGTATATCACTGTATAAAACCTCATCTAGTTCTGTGCCCTTCTAAGAAGGACACATTTGTTTTTCATTTTTAGAAATACCATGAGGAATCTTTCCAGATTTTTAAAATTCTTACAAGGTTTTAAACATTTCCTTATCCATATTGACTGCCAAAATGGCAAATTCAAAAAAATATGGGAAGGCTTATTTATATGAATTGTGGTCTTGAGACTCATTACTCTTAACACATCACCATAGCTCATTGGATATTGAATGCCTCACTAATTGCAAACTATATGTGATGAACCTAATTAGTTATTACCCAGAGCTGTGTACAATAGTAAATTGAACAGAAATGCAGGCCATAAAAGAAATCTCCAGGTGTGGTGGGTAATGGACATTTAATTTAAAAAATAATAAAATATTTCTTTGTAAAATGAATTGGAGTTTTTTTTTAAAGCATGCATTCAGTAACTGGAAATTAGTTTTATAGTAAGACAAGGTGTCTTAAAAGTACATATTTTATTCATATTCATCTGTAAAAATGAGAATGTTAGATGAGAGAAAACCTTGAGATCAAGGACAAAATTACAGCAAGACTAATATAATATTTACTATATTATATTGTTTGTTGCTTTGTTGACAACTGCTTTTGATAAGCTAATATGATACATTTTTATGATGAAGGCCTGTAGCATTTGAAATATATTAAGTGCACAATTTATAGAGGATTATTTAGACATGAGTGGCAGTTTAAGGAGATTTAACTGCTTGTACTCTGGAATTTGTGAAGATTTTACATCTCATGCACAAGAAAATGTGGTGATCTACTGGTGAGTGAGTGAACCAGCCTCTGTCTGGGGGTTTATCACGTTGGTGAACGGACAGAGAAACGACTGTGCACTAAGTGGTCTGTTTCTGGCCGTGTCAAGAAACCAGACATGCCAGACCATATAAATCGTGCCGTTTGTGATCTGACGTGCACAGTCCGAAAACATTGTCTTTTCATACAGTGGTGTCTCTGGGTTTTAGAAAGCATCCACACACCAACAAGAATAAGAGCACTCCCAGAGAGTGGCCTGAAGGAAAGAGATTTTGTTTGATGGATAAGCTTAAAATCCCACAACATGTTTTCTTGGTAAAATATCTAGTGTTATTTAATTTTAAAAAATGCTACTTCAAAAGTGAGATGGTTTATACGATACTAATTTAACTTGCCACTAAGAACTTCTAAAGCTACAGTTTTGATGCACAATACATACCACAAAATCTTTCATATCCAGATTCCTGCAGGAGATTCCCACACCCGAAGTCGATCAGATTGATCTCAAGTGTTTCTGTGTTGATCAGCAGGTTCTCCAGCTTAATGTCACTGTGGAAAACTCCTCTGTGGCAGCACATGTGAGCAGCCATTGTTGCCTGCATCATGATAAACTGTGCCGTGTCCTCATTGAGGATGCCTTCATGACTCCAAAAAATCCCACAGATTTTGGCAGGGTGAGGGACGCTCCAAGACCATGATATATTGGTCAGGTTGTTCCTGCCAGTCCAGCAGCTCAATGATCTTTGGAACTTTGTGGCCCACATTTAACAAGGATTAACACGCCAACCTTTAACAGAAGGGGTGTGGGATAACCAGGCTAGAAGAAAGACTGTGAAGAAAGAAGGTACTGTTAGTCTGTTTACACATTTTAATTAGAAAACAGCGGAAAAACAGTTTAGCAAGTGTTACCTACTTGCAATGTAGATGTATTCAAAGCTGCAGTCCGTAACTTTCCACGGCTCCCCTGGGCCATGCACGCTCCTGCTTGATCTCACCTGCTCCCCTTTCCACGGCTGCCCACCATGGATTTGTCTGAGTTTTTCATTGGTATGTTGCTCTCTAAATCTCTAAAAGTTTGTGGCAGCAGTTGTGTGCAGTTGTGGCCTAATGATTATAGAGTCGGAGAGAGTTGTTGGTTTGAACAGAGCTATATTCCACTCTTATTACCCACAACAGAGGTGCCTTAAACCAGGGGTTCCCAAACTTTTCCATGACAAGGCCCCCCAAATTCCACTAGGTTCTGGCCAAGGCCCCCCTTTTGCATTGTGTTATTGAGCCCATCGACAAAACTATGCCAAATTTATGCAAGTTTGAGAATCCAGGCTGCATTTTTAAAACGGTCAGCCAGCTGATGTTTTTCAGACAAAAGAAACTCTGCAACCTCCCTCCGCAACTCATACACACGGTTCAAAACTGCCCCCCGTGAAAGCCAGCGTACGTTTGAGTGAAGCAGCAATCCATCAAAACGGGCTCCCATTTCTTTACACAGAAGAGCAAACAGTCTGTGTTTCAAGGGGCGTGCTTTAATGAAGTTTACTACATGTATTATGTCCTGTAGTACCAGATTAAACTCATCATCCAACCGTTTAGCCACCAGTGCTTCTCGATGGAGCATACAGTGCGTGAACGCCGCATTCGGGGCTGTTTGATGAGAGCCTGTCACCCCACTGTTCTTCCCAGTCATAGCCGCGGCCCCGTCAGTACACAAACCAACGCAACGAGACCAGTCAAGTCCATTTTGAATCAATATATTCGTCCAGCTTCTTTCCGCGGTGGTTCTACTTTTCTGTGTGACGCAGGTAAATCCATACTTTATGTATGCTGCCTCATACCTACAAGTCTTACTCGGCCAGGAGTTTGCTTTCTGATTTTTTTTAATTTATTTTTTTTATCTGAGGTTTCGATAGCTGGCTCGTCAAGTTTTTTCCTTTTTAAAAATCTATCCATTTTGATGGAGTTTTGACATAGAGCTAGCCAGCTTATTAACGTTTAATAGCTGAATAGCTGAGCACTGGCGGTTACTACCAAGGCAACACTGACAGATAACGTGATGGTGTACCCAGCCAATCAGAAAGATTAGCATTAAAAGTTTAATGTTCAGATATTGACAAATTATTATAATGCTATTTCATAAAAATACTCATAATATAAATATTTATATATAAATTCTTTATATTTTTAAAATGCTTTTTTTTTTTTTTCCCAACTTGCTGCGGCCCCCCTGGCGCCCTCTGGCGGCCCCTGCCTTAAACGACACACCCAAGCCCCAATAACTTCATTAAGACACACAAAAAATGAAGTGATGGAAAAAGTTTTTGATGAAATCGCATAGTTTTTCTAAGCAGGGTATTCAAGGTCTAAAAACTAGAAATTCTGACTATGCGAGAACTTAAAGACTTATATGTCATCATCTTACAGGAAATCTAGTGTAGAGGAGATGTTGTCCCTCAGGATGCAGCGCGACAATATTACCATCGGTCACACGGGAGACTCGGGAAGGATGATAATCTGGATTAAATCTGTCCATAGAATTGATCAAAAGAGAACAATACCACCTGTAGATGAACATTCAAAAAGGAATGATATCACCATCTCATCCTATTTTTCTGTGTGCCATATATATACCCCTCTTGAGTCTTTGTATGTCCATTAGGAAACTTTTCAAAACAAATGAGAAATCAGCCATTTCCAGGCCCAGGGTAAGTTGACACTTACCATAGAGAACCGTCCTGCTCCAATCAGTTTCTGGTTGATCGACTACTTCAGACGTTCGAATTGACATGGTAAAATCGACACTATCTTTTATGTCCATACTTTGTATACAATGTCATGTGAATTGATAGCCATCTGACCAATCAGAGCAGTGTAGGCTCATGGAAAGGAGGGGTTTAGAGAGACTGATTCTTCAAACTGCTTCAAACAAATCATTTACGAGTCATTGAAAACTGAGGTGAAATTTAAATTGTTTTATTAACAAAGTTCAGGAGAAGCAAGTTCATGTGAACGCCGCATTCTGGGGCTGTTTGATGAGAGCTGTCACCCCACTGTTCTTCCCAGTCATAGCCGCGGCCCCGTCAGTACACAAACCAACGCAACGAGACCAGTCAAGTCCATTTTAATCAATATATTCGTCCAGCTCTTTTCGCCGGTGGTTTCTACTTTTCTGTGTGACGCAGGTAAATCCATACTTTATGTATGCTGCCTCATACCTACGAAGTCTTACTCGGCCAGGAGTTTGCTTTCTGATTTTTTTAATTTATTTTTTTTTATCTGAGGTTTCGATAGCTGGCTCGTCAAGTTTTTTCCTTTTGAAAAATCTATCCATTTTGATGGAGTTTTGACATAGAGCTAGCCAGCTTATTAACGTTTAATAGCTGAATAGCTGAGCACTGGCGGTTACTTACCAAGGCAACACTGACAGATAACGTGATGGTGTACCCAGCCAATCAGAAAGATTAGCATTAAAAGTTTAATGTTCAGATATTGACAAATTATTATAATGCTATTTCATAAAAATACTCATAATATAAATATTTATATATAAATTCTTTATATTTTTAAAATGCTTTTTTTTTTTTTTCCAACTTGCTGCGGCCCCCCTGGCGCCCTCTGGCGGCCCCTGCCTTAAACGACACACCCAAGCCCCAATAACTTCATTAAGACACACAAAAAATGAAGTGATGGAAAAAGTTTTTGATGAAATCGCATAGTTTTTCTAAGCAGGGTATTCAAGGTCTAAAAACTAGAAATTCTGACTATGCGAGAACTTAAAGACTTATATGTCATCATCTTACAGGAAATCTAGTGTAGAGGAGATGTTGTCCCTCAGGATGCAGCGCGACAATATTACCATCGGTCACACGGGAGACTCGGGAAGGATGATAATCTGGATTAAATCTGTCCATAGAATTGATCAAAAGAGAACAATACCACCTGTAGATGAACATTCAAAAAGGAATGATATCACCATCTCATCCTATTTTTCCTGTGTGCCATATATATACCCCTCTTGAGTCTTTGTATGTCCATTAGGAAACTTTTCAAAACAAATGAGAAATCAGCCATTTCCAGGCCCAGGGTAAGTTGACACTTACCATAGAGAACCGTCCTGCTCCAATCAGTTTCTGGTTGATCGACTACTTCAGACGTTCGAATTGACATGGTAAAATCGACACTATCTTTTATGTCCATACTTTGTATACAATGTCATGTGAATTGATAGCCATCTGACCAATCAGAGCAGTGTAGGCTCATGGAAAGGAGGGGTTTAGAGAGACTGATTCTTCAAACTGCTTCAAACAAATCATTTACGAGTCATTGAAAACTGAGGTGAAATTTAAATTGTTTTATTAACAAAGTTCAGGAGAAGCAAGTTCAGATAATTAACCTAATTAGCTCAGGTGGAGAGCATTCAGTTAATCAACTCAACCAATGACTAGAGGTATAAATACAGCAGACTTACCTCTGTTCAACTGAGAGTTTATTAGCATCCCTCCTCCACCCCATCTCCTCACTTCTAGTTCTATCTATTTTTACCATACCAGGGGGAGCACTCTGGGTTCGAGCCAAAATTCTGAGCTCAGAGCCCTCCCTCTGGACAGCACCTTTATTCTATTGAATTATATTTACATGTGAACTCGAGAAATGTATATAATGAGAATGTGTTTTATGACCTTGTATGCATGTAAACCAGTTGTAGGAGACTCCCAAAACAATATTAGGAATCTTACAAAAGACATAATGGAGGCTTTTTCAGCACACATCCATTATAAAATACTAAATCACAGAAATATGGTGTTATAGCGCTCAGTGAGCTGAGAGCGCACATACACAGTTTGTTTATGGATCAAAGCTGGTTATACAGAGAATTGGGCTCCTGCGGGAGCAGAGTAGGTGACACCACTGCAGCAGTGGAGCAAGTTTGCATGGCATAAAGGAGCTCCTGCGAGGGTGGAATGGATTACTGCTGCGGCAGTGTACCAAACTTGCTTTTCAACTATCTAGTGGGTAAGATGGACGGAGAGCTGAGCTCCTGTGGGAGTGGAAAAGATAACACTGCTGTGGCAGTGGAGCAAGTTTGGACGGAGTAACGGAGGTACCTGCGGGAGTGGAGTAGATGACACTGCTGTGGCAGTGGACCAAACTTGCTTTTCAACTTGCTTTTCAACTTGCTTTTTAACTGTCCAGTTAGTGAGTTTGGATGGAGAAGTGATCTCCTGCGGGAGCGGAGAAGATGAACACTGCTGCAGCAGTGAAAGAATGAGGTGGGCTCCTGCAGGAGCTATTGGGAAGATGCTGTTGCGGCAGAGGATGTAGAATTGTTTCCTTTATTTTGTGGATTGATGATGTGAAATTGGAGTGGATGCAGTGAGACCAGAAATGTGTGACAGCATGGAGAGTGGGTTGGATGGTAATTTGGCCTTTGAGCTGGAAGTGGAGGTAGGCTAAAATGGATTGGTATGGCTGGATTGGTGATGAGAGGTTGAAAATGAAATGGCCTTTTTGGGGCTGCTTTTGCATCCAAAAGTTAAACAGATCTCAAAGTAAAATTTTCTGTGCCAGCGTACACTGAATAAATGCCATGAATCTGGGTGGATGGGCATCACTTTAAATACAGAAGTGATGTCAACTTGACTTAATCAAAGTTATGGCTTGGTCAATGTTGCGGTAATGAAGAGAAAATTCTTCAAGCGAGATTAGGCTGTTTATGCTTGGAAACGAGAAGTTGTATAGGGCTGAGAGACCGATTATTATTATTAAGCATTTTTTTACTGAAAATTACCTGGTAGCCATTCCAATGGGGTTGATGCAGAAATACTCAAAAGGGGGAATGTTAAAAGGACTGATCATAAAGCCTGACTGAATTTCTTTTTTAATTGGTGTCGACTGTCAGGTTTGACGAGGGCTGACTGGAGATTGTCACATATGGTACTTTGAGTTGGTAGACTTTCAATGCTGGGTTTGAAACCATGCTCGAGACCAGAAATTAAATAGTCAGTAAAGTTAGAATCAGGGTGGTGAAACAAGAGTCGACAGGTAATTGTTTTGAATCTTTATTTACTGATCTTTTAACAGGCATGAGCGCCACCACAATAGCTGCAAATGTGTAAGTAATGGCAGCGCTGCCATGAGCATCTCTCTGAGTTAAAGTTGTTGCAAACTTGACTGTTGGATGAGAAGGTGGCTTTTCTTTTAGAATCTATAGCTGAGTTATTGAAGTTGATGTTTGCTGTTGATTTTACTTTTGGTGAATCTGGGCAGGGAGGATTTGAAGGGTTAATCAAGCGACACGCTGTGGTGGAATGAGAGACAGATCTACAGACTGTGCAGGAGATGTTATGTAATTCTTTCTCTAAAGCACCCCAGTAAGGGCACTGGTTCCACTGTGCTACTCAGATGGCGCATTTAGCTGAGAACAATTTATGGTAGGTGTACAAATGAGTTTCTCTGTACGATAATGCGAGCTCTGCAATTATCGCAAGATAATCGTTTAAAGGTGCTAAAGAGGATGTTTTGTTTTATACATTTTTGCAATATTACTTGAAACTGTCTTTACTAACTGATAAAAGACTATTGATTAGGTGCACTGAAAGGAATAATATTAATATACATCATCTGTGCACGAGGTAGGGCCTTAAAAACATCAGCCAATCTTTTACGCGATCATCGCGTAAACGATTGGCCTTTTGGCTTGTCAATCACTGCCGTGACGTTCCTTGTGAGAGGCATGCGCTCATTTCAAAAACTCAGTCTTTGGTTTCTCAGTCGACGAAAAGATCCTCTTTAGCACCTTTAATTCTCATCTCCTTTGGGTAAGTGCAGCGCAAATGATTTCGCTGTAATTCAGAAAATGAAAAAATGCAGGATGAATTATGAGCTGGATTTTTGAGAGTAACTGCAAAATCGCCACAGTCAATTTGGCGATTTGAAACAGGAGGGAGTAAAGAAAGAAGGGAAGGTAAGTTGATGTCTGCACCTGAGAGGATCTGTGCTCTGATGTTGCAGGATGGGCATTGTCATTGCAGAAAACAGGGTGAAAGGAGAACGAGTTAGGAGGAAGAAAGGCCGAGACCGCTTGCGGAGGCAACATCATGCTTGTGTCAGCTACTGAAGCCTGGGAAGGAATGGGGAAAGTGGGGAGCTGAGGAAGAAATAGGGCATCAGGTCAGGGAGGGAGACATGTTTTCTGGGAACGTGAATTCGGGGCCTTGTGATTACCTCGCCTTTTTTGTGGCTTTGGAAGGAGGAGTGCATTTTGGATATGGGAATGCTGCTTGGAGTGAAGCATACGGGTTGTAGAGTTGTGCTTTATTCATCCCACTAGAAAAACGAACATTAGTGCTGATTAGCACTTGTCTTAACCCCAACCCTGTCCATTTTTCTATCGCAGGAATTGTGGGTTGCGCTGAGGTGTAGGAAGCTGGAGATGGTGGTGGCGAGGGCAAGACTTTGTGTCTTGGGGTATGGTAAGTGGTGTGGCTAGGCCAATGGGCACATGGTGTTGCTGGAGGTTCAGATGTGGTGTCCTGTTGAGCACAGGTGCTCCCAACCTCGGGCAATGAGGTAATCGTCGTCGGACAGATAACGATCAACCGCGGACATAGTAACAGATAGGTGGAACCAAATGCTGAAAAACTGTTGAGGAACATAGGTGATTGGGTAGACATGTTGATTGTTGACTGCTGGTTGGTATGACGTGATGATTGGATGGATCATTTGAAAGTGCTCCCCCTGAACTTTGTTAATAAAACATCATTTGGGGGTACTATTAGCTCACAGTCGGGAATAATTTCCTGTATTGTCTTTTGATACTCTGGTTGAGTAGTAACCTCTAAGGCAATGTGTAAGTTCAACACCTTTAAGGACTGCACATTGAATGCCTATGAAATACAATGTATAGCACTTTTAGTTGGACTTGTTGATTGCAATGAACCAACACCACATTCTCATAAAAAAAAAAAAATTCCTGCTGAAGATACTCCAAGTCCCTGGTCTACACTTTTGAGTGTCCTGCACTTCCAAATTGAAAAAAAGTGAATTGAGAGCAATGGAGCTATAAGGAAAAGCCCAAAAGGAAAAAAAGAAAACTCTCTTCAGACTCTTCTCACAGTCCACAGTGCAGAAGTGACTCTTATCTCTCAAGAAAGAGTCCATCATGGGTGGAGCTTCCCACAGCAAACACATCACACTTGAAACACTTGATTCTCGTAGAGAAACACTTGATAGTCATAGAGAATCAATGATAGCTCTCCTGATAGCTCCTGATAGCTAGCTGCATTGACCCTGCCCTTGATAAAACACAGTGGACCAACACCAGCAGCTGACACGGCACCCCAGACCATCACTGACTGAGGGTACTTGACACTGGACTTCAGGCATTTTGGCATTTCCTTCTCCCCAGTCTTCCTCCAGACTCTGGCACCTTGATTTCCGAATGACATGCAAAAACTGAGCAACTGTCCAGTGCTGCTTCTCTGTAGCCCAGGTCAGGCGCTTCTGCCGCTGTTTCTGGTTCAATTTGTTAAGTGGCTTGACCTGGGGAATGCGGCACCTGTAGCCCATTTCCTGCACACGCCTGTGCACGGTGATTAATGCTCTCAGGTCCCCCAAGGTCTGGAATCAGTCCTTCTCCACAATCTTCCTCAGGGTCCGGTCACCTCTTCTCGTTGTGCAGCGTTTTTTGCCACTTTTTCCTTTGGCTTTTTTTTACTTTTTCCTTCCCACAGACTTCCCACTGAGGTGCCTTGATACAGCACTCTGGGAACAGCCTATTCGTTCAGAAATGTCTTTCTGTGTCTTACCCTCTCGCTTGAGGGTGTCAATTATGGCCTTCTGGACAGCAGTCAGGTCGGCAGTCTTAATGTATTTAATTTAAATAAAGTCCCATGATTGCGGTTTTAAGTAATGAACCAGGCTGGGAGTTTTTAAAAGCCTCAGGAATCTTTTGCAGGTGTTTAGAGTTAATTAGTTGAGGACGGAAGACAGAATTCAGATGATTAGGTTATCTGTGCTTCCCTATAGCTCGTTACAGAGCAGAAAGAGAACAGAGAACTAGAGAACCTTTTCATGATACAGAGCAGAAAGAAAACATGCTAATTTTTTGAGATTTTACAGAGCAGAAAGAAAACATCAGGGAACTGGAATTTTGGGTTTTCATGAGCTGTATGCCAAAATCATCAGTATTAAAACAATAAAAGACCTGAAATATTTCAGTTGGTGTGCAATGAATCTAAAATATATGAAAGTTTAATTTTTATCATTACATTATGGAAAATAATGAACTTTTATCACAATATGCTAATTTTTTGAGAAGGACCTGTATATTGATTAATCTACATATCAAATCTTTTCATATCAACAGAAAATATACCGGGATAACCTGGCTTCTCTCGAGACTTTCTTGCTTCAGAGCAGTCATAGTCAATGATATGCTAAAGCCTTAAACTTAAGAGTACAATGTATTATAACCCAAGATGCATTATAAGGATATTTTTAATGTATTATAACACAAACATAATGTCTTATAAACAACCTTAAAATGTGTGGTTTCATATCTTTTACTTTCCGAAATCTCATATTTTGACATTGTTTACTTAAAGGTGCCCTAGAATTAAAAATTGAATTTATATTGGCATAGTTAAATAACAAGAGTTCAGTACATGGAAAAGACATACAGTGAGTTTCAAACTCCATTGTTTCCTCCTTATATAAATCTCATTTGTTTAAAAGACCTCCGAAAAACAGGCGAATCTCAACATAACACCGACTGTTACGTAATAGTCGGGGTGTACGCCCCCAATATTTGCATAATGCCAGCCCATGATTGAGGCAGGGAGTTAGTATTACACAAGGGCAGAACGTCTGGATGTGCACTGCTGAATAATCAGACTAGGTAAGCAAGCAAGGAAAACAGCGAAAAATGGCAGATGGAGCAATAACTGACATGATCCATGATAACATGATATTTTTAGTGGTATTTGTAAATTGTCTTTCTAAATGTTTCGTTAGCATGTTGCTAATGTACTGTTAAATATGGTTAAAGTTACCATCGTTTCTTACTGTATTCACGGAGACCAGAGCCGTCGCTATTTTCATTTTTAAACACTTGCAGTCTGTATAATTCATAAACACAACTTCATTCTTTATAAATCTCTCCAACAGTGTGTAATGTTAGCCGTTAGCCACAGACCATAGCCTCAAACTCATTCAATATCAAATGTAAACACCCAAATAAATACAATACTCACATAATCCGACGCATGCATTCAGTATGCATGACGAACACTTTGTAAAGATCCATTTTGAGGGTTATATTAGCTGTGTAAACTTTGTTTGCTGTGATAGAGTCGAGAGCTCGGGAGGGGGCGGAGAGCGCAAGCATTTAAAGGGACCGCAACCTGAAATCGGCTCGTTTCTAATTATGCCCCAAAATAGGCAGTTAAAAAAATTAATTTAAAAAAATCTATGGGGTATTTTGAGCTGAAACTTCACAGACACATTCAGGGGATACCTTAGACTTATATTACATCTTTTTTTTTAAAAGTTCTAGGGCACCTTTAAGAACACAAACTTTTATTAACTAAATTATGAACACATAACTAACCTAATTAAACACAAACAATGTGAAAGTGGATTAAACCAGGAACAGGAAATTAAGCTATGAAAAAGAGTCATTTAACCATATGAAAGAACCATCAGTTTCTGATTTTAAAACAAAAGGTCAATTGTGACCTTTGCCGTCACAATTGAAGCAGTCTGTGAAGTCTCTGAAGAAGGTTTTGATGGTTCCGTGAGTCAATGGTGTTTAAGTTGCAATCGATTTCTTCCGCGTTGAATGAAGAAATGATGACGCACTCGTGCTGCTAGTTTGACTAGAGGAAGTTCCACATGGCTTGATGTGTTAGGGCCTGCGACCTTGTGGTCGGACCAGGTTTCTAATCTCACACGCACATTGACCAGGAGAAGAAGGTAGAGAGAAGGAAGGGAACTTTGTGTTGGCTTCTAAGTTCCAATGAAGTCACACCTCTTGGGTTTTGGCTTGACCAATAGGAAAGGTGCACTTTCCAAGCGGGAAAATTCCTCTTTTGGGAGGTTTTATGGCCCTTTGTCTTGGAGCATGGTCAGAATAGGTCTGGCAGTTTGTGTCCATTTATGCACCGATTAATATAACAAACACACACTGCATTCTATGAGGAGGTCATGTACACTAAAGTGTGAGTTGTTAAATGAGCATTAATTTGATAGGAGACACAATAAAGGTGTGGTTACACTAACTTGTAGTTCTATCATAAAGCATGCGTAAAACAAAATACAATGCAAGAGACACTATACAAGACAGTAATAATCATGCAAACAATGTCATAGGATGCATGTTTCGTCATAGGTTTCCTGTGAATGAATGTGGAAGAGTCATTTTTATGAGCATTATGTGTGTTTTAATAAGAGGAATGGAGTGAGAGTTGACTTTCACATTCTTTTTAATGAGAAGACGAGCACTGGACTGCTGCATGTAAGTGGGGAAATATATTTATTTATTATTCAGAATGCACAGTTGGAAAGAAAATATATTTATAGAAACATTTTAGATGGTTCAAGATAATTCAGTGTTTTAATTAATTGACAGCCATAAAATGTAGTGATAATCTGTGTTCTCGTGTATGTAGGTGCGCTGAACCCTGTTACCTGAAACTCATGAGTTGTAATGAGTAGAATGCAGAAGTAGTTGTGCAAGTAGTCCATTAAGCAGTCATACAGGAAACAGCTGATTCTTTTCTTTATGTCTTGTTATTTGATTCAGGTATTTTCACAGCCCCACTGAAAGGAGCGTACATGTTCAGAATCTCAGTGTATGGTGATGGCCCAACTGCAGCAACTGCAGCCATTTTTAAAGAATGGAGACCAGGTGGTTATAGCACATGCTTATCACAATGTGAATTCGTTAGCCTCTTCAAATGGAGTTGTGTTGGTCCTGGAGGTTGGAGATGTTGTATATGTGAGACTTTGGTCTGGTAGGAGGTTAATTGATAACCAGGATAGCCACAACACTTTCAGTGGTTTCCTACTGTTTCCTTTAAGAGAACAAGAGCTTTGAAGAATGCGATTCCAATAATTCTGAACCTTCAGCATATGATTTAAGATTAAAATCATGAAGAATCATTAGCATATGAACTTTGTCGTATTAAGGATTATGTGTTTGAAATTTGCTATATATAATTGTATGTCTAAGAGCTGTCTATATGTAACTTATATGACAGACAAGACCCATGAATATCGCATGAACTCAAAAGTGTTTTATTAAAGCAAATTACTAGAGAATAATGACTAATATTGTTTGAACCTCTTACTGAGAGAAAGTATGTATTCTAATCAGTATGTTTTGGGAAAGTTTTCTGGTCAGAGCTAGAGCTTGAAGAAGCTGCGTATTTGTGTGTGTGTTTCTGGCACTCATTCGTCACAGGCACAGCCTCTGATGTTCTGTGAACAACTGGCATGCGGAGGAGGTAAAAGGACAATCTGACAGGACAGTTGGAACCTAGAAACTCAGATTGGTGACCTTGTGCTTAAAGCTGTATTTTGACTGACGTCCTGATAATCTATGGAGATATACTTATGACAAACAGCCATATGTGGGGAATTTTCTAAGTTTATCTATTTCTTAACTAATCAGAATCATTAATCTGAAGTAATGACGTAGTTTAGCGACCTGTGTAAAGTTATAATTGCTGTGGTTTTGTGAATGTACGGCAGAGCAGCTGACGAATTCCTTGTGAGTGTTGAAGCTGACTTCTGCTGATGAAACTGCAAACTATTCTTCAGTAAAATTTTCTTCAATTAACTGCATCTCTGACTCCTGGTCTTTGTTCATCATATCTGGTTCTTGGGTCTTTAACTGTAAAATCCCCTTCACCACAGCAAAACAAATACTTGCCTATAAGTAAGTTCTTAATTAATAAATAAGTAAACAAAAAAAACAGAACAAAGAAAATGACAATAGGATAAATAAATACAAACATAAAGATACAGATACAGATAGAAACAGTGCTTTAAGTTTAAGGAAGACTGAAGATGGCTTCAGGGACTGGGTGTCGTGTTTGACTTGTCCACAGGTCTGAGTGGTCACAACATTGTGACTTTTTTCCATCTCCTATCTTCTTGGGGGGAGATACTAAAGATGAAGCTAACAATGATGTGAACCATATGAAAAAAATAAAAATAAACTTCCAAAAGGGCTTCTCCACTTGAGAAATTAAAAGGCAACTTCATCCATTTTTGATAGCACAACAGTTGTCTCTCACTACACAAACTGCTGATGAGCACTGTCATGGAGCAACTGGGATTTCCTGTTGCCATGGTCTTATTATGCCTCTGATCGCAGGTGCAATCGCTAACAAGCACCATGCACAAAGATCTTACTCTGAGCATCAAAGACAGAAAGCCAGAGATTGTCCTTGATTACGCATATGCTGGCCTCTGGTCATTTTCCATTACAACACAGATGTAAGTGCATTCATTACCTTCATTTGGAGGGAAATAAACCACAACTGGTTTGAGCAGCTTAAGCAAAATTCTACGGCCAGTTGCATAAAGAACTTATCAGAATTTTTTCTTCAAAACTGGTCATAACTTTTTAAAGTCAGTTACAGAAAAAAGGCAGAACAGTCTAATTTAATTCGGTAAAGTTAGACAGATTACCTCCTTGGTTAACTGCAAGTTGGTCCAAACTAGTTCTTAAGACAGTCGTTGTGGCTAAGTTTATGCAACTTGGCCCCTGGTAAGGCTTCAAATTGAGAGAAGGAACTCTGTATTTTTCTCATGTATACATGCTCTACATGCATTGCAGTAGCGTGCAGTTGGTGTTCTGAAGGGAGGAGGCCAAGTCCTCAGTTTTTTATTTTTCAAATTTAAATTCATGTCTCAGTTACACTCAAAGCTACAATATGAAGTTTTTCATCCACTAGAAGTCGCCTATTCAAAACAAAGGCGTAGCTTGATGTTGCCAAGTTTGAGTGAGGAATCATTGGGACATGTGGTCTTCACCTCACAGCCGGTGGAAAAGAATTGGGATAGGACTCAGGCAGAAGTCATCTTCATGGATGAGATTATTAATGTTACTGTAGTATGAAGCAGAGCAGGACCGAGTGTTGTGGGAGCTGAACGAGGCCGCTGGAGCGGTTGGCAATGAGAGACGAAAGTAACACATGCCTCACGAGCAGCAGAACTTTTATTATGCCACAGTTGCTGGCGCCACTTCCGCTTTTCCAGTCATGAGTATGAGGTAACGCAGCTCTGTTTATCATATTAGACACATTTAAGTGTGTTGAAAATGATGTTAAAACGTTACTCTGTGCGTTTGCTTGGCAGCTGCTGTGAGACACTTGTTTGAGACACACTGCAGTAAGATAGATCGATTTTAGAATATATTAAATGCTGGATGGCTTGTGTTGTTAAATGGCAGGCTTTTGAAACATATTTTATGATGGAGAAAATGCTGTATTATTACTAAAAATAAAGCTGCATCTGATTATGCTATGTTAGCTATTTGACAAAATAGTGTTTTTCTCTGATGCATGGTAAAGCATGGTACTCGCAAAAATTCAACAAAATTAGATTTAAACAAGACTAAACCTGTTGAGCTATATAACAATAATTAGTTTTCTGTCTATAAATGTAACAAAACAGTTGTTCCCTTGCCTACTAAAACGTGTAATATATTAAAGCGTCTTTGGTGTATCCATGGTTTCTACAAAATAAAACCAGAAACTGAGGTTAATGTGGATATGGCGCCATTGACAGGCGACTCCTCACGCGTCCCGGAGCCTTGGTTAAAATAGCAATTATCTCACGATTTACAAATAGTTGGAAACATTTGAGGATATTGTAAGTACTCAAGTGAACAAAATATATAACACTGGCCCATTGGTTTTTGGAATATTTTACTGCAAAAATCTTACATATTGCAGCATTAATATTGTGACATTTTCCTGGTTAAATAAGCATTACTTATACTATCAAAAAATAAAAGAAGAGATTTTTTATTTTTACATTACCAATATAATTAATGTTCTATTTATTAAAGGGTTAGTTCACCCAAAAATGAAATTTCTGTCATTAATTACTCACCCTCATGTCGTTCCAAACCAGTAAAATCTTCGTTCATCTTCAGAACACTAATTAAGATAATTTTAATGAAATCCGAGGATTTCTGAACCACACATAGGCAGCAACGTCATTGCACCTTTTGAGGTCCAGAAATGTAGTAAAGGCATTGTTAAAATAGTCAATGTGACTGATGTTTTAATGTTATGAAGCGATGAGAATACATTTTGTGCAAAAACACAAAACAAAAAGCATGACTTTATTCAACAATTTCTTCTCTCCCCTGTCATTATTGTCCTACTTCTGTGTCAACATCACACGCATACGGCGTTCTGATGTAAACATGGAAGCGCTGCACTGCGTTCACTATGCCAACTGTGTAGGAGATTATTCAGTTATTTTTAAGAGGAGCTAATTTTAGCCTTAGAGTTAGAAAATTATGTCATTAATTCCTCACCCTCATGTCGTTCCACACTCGTAAGACCTTTGTTCATCTTCAGAACACAATTTAAGATATTTTTGATAAAATCCAACGGCTCAGTGAGGCCTCCATTGACAGCAAGATAATTCACTTTCAAATGCCCAGAAAGGTACTAAAGACATATTCAAAACAGTTAATGAAAAAAAAAACTAAATAACGACTTTATTCAACAATATCTAGTGATGGTCATTTAAAAACTATTACTAAATAAGGTTAAAAAAAATATATAGTGATGTGCGAAAGCTTTACGAAGCTTCGAAGCTTTACAAATCTTTTGTTTTGAATCAGTGGTTTGAGCGTGTATAAAACTGCCAAAGTCACGTGATTTCAGTTAGCAAGGTTTCGTTGTGTCATATGTTTCAAAACGTTTTGAAATTTAAATGGTTCACGTGACTTTGGCAGTGTTTTGAAATCGCCCATCACTTGTAACGATGAATCAACAGAGTTGGGATCCATTTGCAGCTTTATTAAAAGATATTTCGTAGTACAAACAGGAAGGGGTCGATCACCAGCATCAGGTACAAACAGGGTAAAGCAGAGACAAAGTCTAAAACCAGGCAGTAGATCAGGGCAGGCAGCAAACAGTATACACACAATCCAGGCAGACAGAGAACAATGGTCAAGGCAGGCAGCGAGGTATCGCAAGCAGAGAAAACAGTCCAGGGTCATACACAGGGATATCATACACAGGAATAAACGCTCATAGATGTTTATCTTATGTTAGAGGTTTTCAACTTCGCTTGGCATTCTGATACAGTTCCCACAGGTGCACCTACATAAAGTATAATCACGTCTGATAAATAACGCAAACTAAGGTGACACTTACCATGTAGAAACATCGTCATGATTATGAATCAGTTTCTAGTTGATCGACTACTTCAGACGTTTCATTGTCGGACTCAGGCTAGAATTGATATGGTAAATCAATCCTATCTTTTCTGTCCATACATTGTATACAATGTCTTGTGAATTGATAGCTGTCATTCATTTATGGCAATGGGCATGCAGTAGACCAATCACAAAGGATTGGGCCATCTGACCAATCAGAGCAGTGTAGGCTCTCGGAAAGGAGGGGTTTAGAGAGACTGATTCTTCAAAATCAACTACAATTCAAACGGATCGTTTACCAATCTTTGAGAACTGAGGTAAAATGAAATATATATTATGAGAAAACTAAAGTGTTTTTTGACCTTGCATGCATGTAAACCTGATGTAGGAGACTCCCAAAACAATATTAGGAACATTTAAACTGGCATAATAGGGGCACTTTAAAATTGGAAACCAAAGAACTGAATTTTCCCCCCATGGGTATGGAGTAAAACAGGGCTGCAATTTACGTCAACCAATTGGCCAATATATTAAAATGTGCTCCCATTTAAGGTCTCACTCTACATGACACAGAAATAAAGTGTCTTCTCTACACAGATGACCTGGTTCTTCTGACAACTACAAAAGAGGGGCTTCAGGACAGCCTGAAACCTGCTTGAAGGATTACTGTCAGTCCTGGGCCCTGATAGTCAACCTCCAAAAAACTAGAGTAATGATGTTCCAGAAACGCTCCACATCTCAGGGACCAACACATACATTCACACTATCACACAGAACCATTGAAACCACAAAAACATACACTTACCTCTGCATAAATATATCTTCAACGGGTAATTTTACTTTGGCTGTGAATGAACTCAAATGGCTTTAAAAGATTAAATTAACAACACAATCCAAATCTGGCTCAAACTTCAAATCCATAATTGAACCAGTTGTTTTATATGGCAGTGAAGCATGGGGTCCTTATAGCCTAAAATTTGATTTCTTAAATTGGGAAAAACATCCGATTGAAACTCTAAATTTAGAATTCTGTAAAAGAATACTCAAAGTTCAAAGAAAAACACCAAACAATGGATGCAGGGCAGAATTAGGCCAATACCCTCTCCTTCTAAACATCCAAAACAGAGCCATAAAATTCTGGAAACACCAACAAACAAGCAACCCCAACACATACAATTACAAAGCCATAAAACACCAAGGGCTGGACATAAGAAAAAGACATCACCCATTGGACAAACACCATTAAAAACCAACTCAAACTGGAATGTTATTCGGCACTAAATTGAGAGTATACTGTTGAAAACTACCTGAGCACAGTGAGTGATGTGAAACTCAGGAAACCATTGACGATGTAAACTTGGCAAGCACATTCTGGCCATAGAAACAGGGCAGTGCAGACAGACCAGACTCTCCACTCGCACTGCAGCTTGGGAGTTATCTTTTTTTATTTATTATTAATATTAAGACGTCTGTTAAAGATCACTTCATCTGGAAAGCATCTGCTGTTTACAAACATCTAATAGACGTCTTTAAGATGTCAGTTTTCCATACATTCTAAATCATAAACATCTTAAAGACATCTTCTAAACGTCTATTTGACATCTGACAGGATACGTCCTATAGACGTATTCCAGATGAGCAAACACTCTAAATAATACGTCTTCCAGACGTAATCACACACATCAAATAGACGTCTCCGAGATGTACGTGTGCTATCAGGGTAATGTTTATTTTATTACTTTAATTTTATGTTGTTATTATTATTTTTTGCTATATATAGCCATGTGTATAATGTTGTGTATTTTTGTATGTGTATTTGTTTAACTCTAATGTGGAATGTATTATTGTTTTTAAATGTATTTCACCAATACACTCAACTCTTAATTGTGTTAACAAAAAACAAAAACAAAAAAAATAAAAAAAACAAAAAAAATAAAATAAAAAATAAATATATATATATATATATATATATATATATATATATATATATATATATATATATATATATTCGTAAATTCGTATGCACTTTTGTGATTATAGACGCAGCAGCGTGTGATCAAGACTTTTATTTTGGTCTCCGGGAGCGTGACGTCATAAATCAGCGACGTGCTCCTGCATCTGTTGTGATTCTGCTGAAGAAAAAAGGTTTGTGTTTTAAACGTTTAAGGTGTTTAAAGCGCTAGAAACCATTTAAAGCGACGCAAAATGAATTGTGTATTATTAAATGTAACATAGCATTGCTTTATCTAACATGTATTATCATCGAGTGAGCAAAGTAACAATGAAAACTCGCGAGTAACAGAAAAGATGCGTCTCATTACGCGCCGTTTATCGTGAATTCAGTTTATCATAAACACGAATTCCGCTCACTGGCGACTGTGGCAAGTAGTCATGAAACTTTACAAAACTTCCGAGTCAATTGAATCAAATACTTTCCAAAAAGATTCAGTGATTCGAAGTGCTGTATTTCTGTTTCCTGCTTATCTTGATTCCTACAAATCATACCTAAACTGCATACTATGTTAAGTGTATGTATAACTTGCATTGTTTTATTAATTTGTATTGTCAGTTTTGAGTGTTTACATTGTCTAATCAGGTGATTTAAGGCCATTAACTCCCATTCTGACTGACTCCTTTCAGTGTTTCCCATGGGATTTAGTGAAACTGTAGTGGGTGGAGCAGAGGGTTTGGGGGACATTATTCCCCCGTAAGAAAATTTTGTACATTTTAAAGATAAATGTTATTAATCTGGTGCACTTTGAGAGTTCATTGCACTTCATTGCATTGCATGCTGTGCATTGACTTTTACCTGAAACTTTAATGGGGACTCATAACCTCTTTTTATTAGTGATATAGTGTCTCAGTCTATATTACAAAATGTAGTAATAATAATAATTTTGCAATATTATTAAGTAATAGCCATATATTTTAAAACAAATGCACTTAAAAAAAATCAAACCTTTTAGTTTCATCCTTTCAGTTTGAACTTTTATGTTATTATGAAAACTTTTATATATTTTTTGAGGGCCTCCAGAGTCTAGTTAATGAATGGGAAGCACTGAAATCTTTTGTGGCTGCCACAAATAAATCAATGTATGGAAAACACTGCCCTTAACAGAGCACTGACTACTGAACTAAGGAGCTGATTAAAACACACCCAGAGATTTAGTTTGGAATTTAATTTTCTTTCTGTAAATTATTCTAATCTCAAACAGGACAAACACACAAAAAACCTCCTGGGGAAGCGACTGAGAGCCAAGCGACAGTATTATAAAGATGGCGTTTATTAAAGTGGAGAGTGAAGACATGAAGATTGAAGAAACGTACAGTGTGAAACGTGAAGATACTGAGGAACAAACAAAGATGGGGTTTATTAAAGAAGAGAGCGAAGAGTTTAGGATTGAAGAAACATTCACAGTGAAACAAGAAGAAACTGAGGAACAAACAAAGATGGAGTTTATTAAAGAGGAGAGTGGAGACATGAAGATTGAAGAAACATTTACAGTGAAAAATGAAGATACTGAAGAACAAACAGGTTAGTTTAATTCTCAAAGCTGAACTCAGTAATTTGATCCTTTAATAAATATTTTGTATTTGAAGGGGAAATTAGCTAAATGTTCCCTAAATATTTAGTAAATATACTAAATATATACCTCCTAAATGATTCACGATTTATTATTTGCAAAAGGTATAACTACTAGATGGCTGTATAGCCTTAAATAAAACAGCTGCTGCATTATTAGGTTATTCATATATGTAACGGTCCTACTCGACCCGCTCCGAGTGAGATTTGAACTTAAGTCTGGCATGGGAGGCTGGCGCTAACAAGGACGCTAAAGACCGCAGGCTCTAGCGTTAGTAGCTAACGCACCTCTTCAGGCTAGGGGAGTCAAGTTTACATGCACAGCTCTTACTGGCCTACATCCATATTCAGACGTTATTATAGACTATTTTTCGTAAAAGTTGACATTTTAATGTTGATTTGTAGAGTCAGGTTTTGCATTATTATTGCAGTCAAATCTGTACACGGAAAGCATTTTTGTTACTCATACGAACTCCAAATAATAGCATGATCAGCCACACGAAAGAAATCAGAATAAATATTGTCTTAGTGCAACCAGGGCAATTTCAAAATGTATTATTGAGTGTTTACGTGCCATGAACAGAGTTGTGGTCGATCTTCCTTATATCTGAAAAACTGCATCATAGTCAGCGATTGACAAATTCAGATTCAAGTAGCATATTGGCATGGTAAAAAGGGTTTACGTTGCCAAAGCATTGACAGTGCTTTGAACCAATGGTGTTGAGTATTATCAGGTTTACTGGAAACAATAGGCAGTGATTGACAGCGCTCTGATCCAATGGCCAAAAACGCTCTGATCCAGAAGTGCCACACCACATTCAACAACATATATAAACAAATAATATTTACAGTAATTTTATGAACAAATGTGTGTCAGTCTATAAATTTATACAGTTACATCACAGTATATGTGATTTGATGATCGCACTAAGCCATATCACATTCTCACAACCATGCATTGTCAAAATTCCTAAAATTACCAGGCAACCGGCGAGTAACACCCTTTCAATGCTGATTTTTACTTGCATTTGGTGCTTTGAACCCTGGCTAACATGCTAAAGGCCCGGGTATACTTCACTTTCCACAACCGGATGCGTCTTGTGCGCAGTCGTGTCCGAGCATCTTTCAAAGTATACTCAACCGCGAATGGCCGAGTTCGACACGTGCGCAGTACAATTTTTTTCTATACTCTACCACACATCAGAGGGCAGCACTGAGTCATGTCATCAACGGGACATTCGGAGAAGAAAAATAGTGCATCCTCCATTGCAACGTAGTTCAGAAGATACACCAAGAGAACAAGAATCAAAAACGATGGAGAAGGATATGCTGTCAAGTACTCCTCTTGAAAGAAGAAGAAATTAAGAAGAGAAGACGATGGTTGTGTGTGGCTGCTGAACCAGAAG